>NC_028357.1:34598958-34603281 GCF_000741045.1 Vigna radiata var. radiata
AAAACCCCCAAACCCTTACTCACCTCTCTCATTCCTCTCAACCCTTTCTTTTTTCATCTCTCTCACTCCAACATTTTCACATTTTCTCTGTCATCTCTCTCGCTCCAACATTTTTTCTGTCATCTCTACTGTTGTACCAATTGAAAAAAAAATCAGAAACACTTTGTCATCAGAGATATTTTCTCTCTCATCTCAACATTTTCCCTGTCATCACTCCAACATTTTTTCTCTCATCTCAACCCAATTGAAGATGGTGGTGGTAATTTGAATCAGAGATATTTTTTAAAATTTGAAAAAGTTTACTCTTTTATAATCATTTTATATTTATTAATCTGTGTAAAATGAATATAAACTTTGTCACTTTATGTTACTCTTTCCAAATCTCAAAGGTAAAAAATGATTTTACTGTTTTTTATCTTGCACAGTGGTTAAAGTTTATTCTAAACGCCTGTAGGAGTTGATTCAATGATAAAAAAGGGACATAAGGAAATTAAAGAAATAGAAGAGCTCGCTGGGAGTACAATTCTTTCAATTCTAGGTTGTAATCTTAGATCATGTATCTCATACCAATAGAGAAAGGAAAAAGAAACACTTTGTGTAAAGGGAAAAAGACGATAGAGGGAAATATATTGTTCTTTAAAAATATAATGAAATGTGGTGTAGATATGTAAATAATATATGAAAATTTAATTGATTTATGAAGGTTTTATTTACATGATTTAATTTAAAAATGAAATTTAATAATAATAAGAAGGGAAAATATATAACACATCCTCCAAATGAACGAATAGAGCAAGAGCAACAAATTACGATGTCACGGGTTGTTGTGTGTGGCTGAGGGGAGAGTGTGGAGACGAGAGAGAAACAAATTGGATAAGTGAGGAAGGTGGATTAGGGTTAGCCAAGGGTTTTTGATTTTTTTTTTCAATTGGGGCAATAGTAGGGATGACAGAGAAAATGTTGGTTGGAGTGAGAGAGATGAAAGAGAAAGGGTTGATTTTTTTTTTTTAGTTTTGAGAATGAAAATTATTTAAATGTCCTTGACCTTAAAACTTATAATCCATGATAAATGAGGGTATTTTTGTCTATTATAATCCGGTACATATTGTTAAAATGCACCAACTGAAAAACAGGCATACGCGTGTTAACAAACCTCATATATATATATATATATATATATATATATATATATATATATATATATATATATATATATATATATATGGGGTTTGCTAATTTACGTAAGGAGGTTTTTTATTTGGTACCTTTTAACAAAGTGTACCAAGTTTTAGATTACAAAAATATTCTTGTTAAAAAAGAAAACCAATTTTAAAATCAAGGATATTTTAATAATTTTAAAATTTAATTTAAAACAAAAAAAAATAAAAGGTAGTTATTAAAAATCCTGATTGGTCCACGTGTACAAGAGAAGTTATCAGCTTTTATTATATATTTTTTAAAAGGTAGTTGTTTTTTAAAATATAAAATAAAATAAAAGGTAGTATTTTTTTAATCCAGACGGGTTTTATAAACTCATACGGTTCTATAAACTCATACGAGTTCTATAAACCCTAAACCCTAGGCAGTTTTTTTTTTAACCTAGACGGGTTTTATAAACCCAGACGAGTTTTATAAACCCAGATAGGTTCTATAAACCCTAAACCCTAAACCATTATATTTTTTAAAAGGTAGTTGTTTTTTAAAATAAAAAATAAAATAAAAGGTATTTGTTTTTTAAAATTAAAAATAAAATAAAAGCTAATAACTTCTCTCGTACACGTGGACCAATCAGAATTTTTAATAACTACTTTTTATTTTTATTATTTTAAATTAAATTTTAAAATTATTAAAATACCCTTGGATTTAAAGTTGGTTTTCTTTTTTAACAGGGACAGTTTTGTAACCTAAAATTTGGTACACTTTGCTAAAATATATCAACTAAAGGGGGTTTTTTAGTTGGTACATTTTAGCAAAGGGTACCAAATTTTAGGTTACAAAACTGTCCCTGTTAAAAAAGAAAACCAACTTTAAATCCAAGGGTATTTTAATAATTTTAAAATTTAATTTAAAATAAAAAATAAAATAAAAGGTAGTTGTTTTTTTAACCCATATGGGTTCTATAAACCCAGACGGGTTCTATAAACCCAGACGGGTTCTATAAACTCATACGAGTTCTATAAATGCAAAACCCTAAACCATTATATTTTTTAAAAGGTAGTTATTTTTTAAAATAAAAAATAAAATAAAAGGTAGTTATTTTTTAAAATTAAAAATAAAATAAAAACTAATAACTTCTCTCGGACCAATCAAAATTTTTAATAACTACCTTTCATTTTTTTATTTTAAATTAAATTTTAAAATTATTAAAATACACTTGGATTTAAAGTTGATTTTCTTTTTTAACAGGGACATTTTTGTAATTTAAAATTTTGGTACACTTTGCTAAAATGTATCAACTGAAAAACCTTCTTATGTAAATTAACAAACCCCATATATATATATATATATATATATATATATATATATATATATATATATATATATATATATATATATATATATATATATTAGATAATCTTTTACTAATCTGATTGATTTTATTAACAATAGTTATATTACAGAAAATAAAATTTGAATCTTGAGAGACTTCTTTCTACCTCGAAAGAAGAATACTCTTTTCCAATAAAAAAAACTATTCATTTATACTTTGAATATTTTTTCCACATATTTTTAATAAAAAAACTATTAAAAATGATCTTTTGTGAACTTTTGAAAGAGTTTATAAATATTAATAGAAAAATATTTGTGATATATAATTATCGTAAATCCTTCAATATGAATTTAATTTTTTTGAAGAATTAATAATTAAATAGCTGTGTACTATATTACATAAGAGTAAAACATATTACAGCTTAGTACTATAAAATGGATAATAATTGTCACTACATGACCATTAAACACAACTTTTAGCATAATTTTATGTTCATTAAATTTAATGAACAAAATACGTATTCTTATACTTATTCATATATAAAAAATTTAATAAAATTAATAGCAAGGAGAGGATACAAAAGAGATGTTCCAATAAACTGTGTCCCGAGCCATATTATCATCCTAATTTAAACCATTATATTAAAATTAGATAAACAATATTCAATAAGTTCAATTTTTTAAATTTAGTATTATACTAGGTGTATCCTTCTTATACATTGAACTCTTTAGGGCATCATTTAGAAAGAATTCAATGTATAGTTTCTAAATTTTAATTTGATATCAAAATTAATCTCTATTAGAAAATTTGATCTCAAATTTAAAAAATAATAGATATAGTTTTTTTAATCCAATTATATTATTATTTTGGCATGTCAAATATGTTTTCTAGTTGAAATTTGGAAGAAAAAATGTGTCAAACAATCTCAAATATTTAAAAAACATTAACATTGTACATGTTATGTTCTAATACCCACACCGGATATGTACTGAACGAACATTAACCCAACCCTTAGAACATACTATAGTCCTAGGTAGCGAAGAACTGCCAAATGAAGTGTCAAACATTTCTGTCGATGTGAACTCTTAGGAAAGATTAGTCTGTTATCCTTAAAGTAACTTATATCCATTGTCGTGCAATGGAATGTTTGTGTGTGGACAAAAAACAAGAGAGGATGAATTAGTTTATATATAAAATTGTGCCTTTCAAAAAACTTTTCCTTCTTATAAATTGATTTATAACAAAAAATGTGTGATACATCAACAAAATTTAATGTAATTATGTTAAAAAAATTACATTTATTCATTTTTAAACTTTAAAATCAAAATTATTAGAATAAATTAAAAATTTGTATCAAAGTTTAGGAATTAAAGACATGTTTAATCCTTTAAAAAATATACTAATAAATAAATTTTAATAAAATTAAGAATATAAATAAATTGTTTTAAAATATACTTTATAAGAAATTTTCATTTTACTAAATCCCCTTTATCTGCTATTGTTTCTTATTTTTTAACTCAAGGATAATTTAGGAAATATATAAAATTAAATAAATTTTAATAAAATTGAAAATATAATTAAATTATGTTTTAAAATGCAATTTTTAATAATCTTCATTGTATTGTTTGCTACCTAGTCCTTCCGATCCATCCACTCCTGGAGAGAGACTACTGCAGCGGCTTCTTTCTTCTCTGTTAAATATAGTGAAAATTATATATTGGAATTAATCCCTTGTGTTAAATACACACATAGGGTTCTCTATTTATAATAGAAGAAATATGGGCTAAGCCCAAATACAAATGAATATGTAAGAATAAAATAAAATAAAATAA
>NC_028357.1:34604821-34695611 GCF_000741045.1 Vigna radiata var. radiata
TATATATTGGAATTAATCCCTTGTGTTAAATACACACATAGGGTTCTCTATTTATAATAGAAGAAATATGGGCTAAGCCCAAATACAAATGAATATGTAAGAATAAAATAAAATAAAATAAAATAAGAACAATGTTTCCCTAATAAACATATAGGGACTATATTTCCCTAATTAACATAAACACAATATAAACTAAATATAATATCTCTAACATTCTCTTCCAAAATCCATTCCCTTCTATACCTTTTCTTTGCCTATTCTCTCCCTTTTTCATTTTTCATATTCCTACTCTTCAATTCGCGAACGGGGAGGGAGGAACTCGTCGGTGGCTTCCAAGGAAAGAGGGGATTTCCTAGACGCAATTTACGAGGTGTAGACCAACTTTATTATGTTTCGATGCTAGTTTTAAGCTTTTCGTTTTTGGTTAATTGGTAATCTTAATCTTCGATTCATTGATTGATTGCTTGATTTTTCCTTGTTAGGATTATGAATTGATGAAACGCTTTAGAGTGTTTTTAATTTCTCACTTTTGGATATTTTTCTTGAATGGTGTATGTGTGCTTTGCATATGTTTGCCAGGTGTATTAATACTTAGTTATACATGTGCTTGTCAAATTCTCAAAATGGCTTACAACTAGCTAGTCAATCTAGTTTATTATAAGTTTCAGTTAACTTAGATTTGAAAAAGATGTATTTGTTCATTTACTTGATATATCCGGATTGAGAGAGTTTGGCTCACCAGTCCATTTATTTTATAAAATCCTATAAAATACCATCTGATTATAGGTAGATTATATTGTACTTTTTTTTATTATTTTGAATTGTCTTGAATTTAATATTATTTTGGGAATGAAATTTATTTAGTTTTAAATCACAAAAGTTTGTAATTGTTTTTATTAAAAAATTGTAATTAAGTGAGTTAATGAAGCATTTCGTTTAACTCACTAATCCATGATGGGTCGAGTCAGATTCAAATTTTTCTGATTCGCTAATAAATAAAGCAGGTTAGTTTGATTCACTAAATAACCAACCGATAATAGACCAGTTTGGGTTGTACTAGATGATCCCTTTTTAACACCACTTCATATGGGATTTGGGAAGAAGAAAGTTAAGGGGTGTGTTTGGAAAGAAAAAAACACGGGGAATAAATAAGTAAAACTGGGTGTGTAAAAAGTCAGGCCCTGTTCATGTATTGTGTGAGACCCAAGATTTTGATGGTAGGGATTTGGGTAAATGCCCGTTGTCGTGGGACCCTATTTGCAGGTTTCTACTTTATACCTGAAAGATTTTATTGTTATTTTTTTCGAAGTCCCTATTCCATTCGATCTTAGACTTTCTTAGCGGATCCTAAATTGTAATCTCTGCTTATATTTTCTCTGGATTCTAACTTTCCAGGAACCCAAAAGGTTTATGCTTGAATTCTGTTTTTGTGCCAGTAATGGCGAAAACAAACAAGTCGCAAGAAGAAATTGCGTGTGAAGCTATTAAACACGCTTTGAAGGCACTGCGGAAGCGCCATTTGCTTGAAGAAGCCGCTCATGGTCCCGCTGTTCTAGCTCTTTCTAGACCCTTTGTTTCTCAGGTCCCCTCTCTATCATTTCTTTGACAATATTCATGCTTCTTAAGAATTACCTAATTTGGGCGGTGGTGCTTTCCAATTTCCCCTAATTTTATTTTAGAACTTTGTTCAATCATCGGTTCCAATAGAGTAGTTCATGTGTACAATTTTCACTGTCTGATATTAATTGGCCTTTGACAATTGACAATCTTCCCCCTTCCCTTTACAACTATTGGAAATTTGGGGGCGGGTGAAGATATTGAGTACTATATTTGCCCGGATCATGGTATGTGTCTAGCAGTTTTGCAAATTGGAATGCTTCTACTGAGGTTAGTGTTGGTTCTATGGTTGTTCTTGAAGGGCTCTGAGTGGAAAGAGAAAGCAGAGAATCTTCAAGTGGAACTTCAGCAATGCTACAAAGCTCAATCTCGGCTGTCTGAGCAACTTGTTGTGGAAGTAGCTGAGTCCAGAGCTTCAAAAGCGTTGGTTCAAGAGAAAGAAAATGCAGTTGCTGATTTGCAAAAGGAATTGACTGAATTGAGGTTGCGCCATGTTTCTTATGCATTTTTACGGCCTCTTTTTTTTTTAATTTTTTTTTAAGTTCGTGGCAAATGATTATGAGTTAAATTAACGTTGCAGGGATGAGTGCTCTCAATTAAAGGAAGACTTGGAAGAAAAGTTTAAATCTCTAGAAGTGCTTGTCAGTGAGAATACTGAACTTAAAGCCCAACTGCAGCAGATGACTACTAAAGCAAATAAAGCTGAAGCTGAGAATAAGATGTTGATTGACCGCTGGATGTTGGAAAAGATGAAGGATGCTGAACGCCTAAACGAGGTATACATCATCTTCTTTATTTTCCATTTGAACTTTTGGAATTAGATATTTAGTATTGGTATAATTCTTGGAACTAAGTTCTGCCTATATTTACCTGCTTCTGGTGCTGGCTTGCTTGCCTCATTCGGCATTGTTTCGCCAATATTGTTTGTTCTTCTGAACTAACTTTTTGGTAGTTTGAAATCTGAACCTTGTCTTTTAGGATTAAAGTACTATGATAGTTACATTAGTAGTGTAAATTTGTTGTGTGTAGGATCCTAACAAAACCTTGATTGTACTTACTAATTTTTGTTGCACATGCTAATTAATAATTTAGTTCCTACCACTTTAGGCTAATGCACTGTACGAAGACATGGTCGAGAAGCTAAAGGCCAGTGGCTTAGAGCAACTTGCAAGGCAGCAGGTGGATGGTATAGTTCGCCAAAGTGAAGAAGGTGCTGAGTTTTTTTTAGAGTCAAACATTCCTTCCACATGTAAATACAGGCTTCGTGCACATGAAGGTGGTTGTGCTTCCATGTTGTTTGAGTACAATTCCAGTAAATTGATTACTGGGGGACAGGATCGGTTAGTTAAAATGTGGGATACAAATACCGGATCCTTATCTTCTACTCTTCATGGCTGCCTTGGCTCAGTATTAGATCTCACTATCACCCATGATAACCGATCTGTCATTGCTGCAAGCAGCTCGAACAACTTGTATGTATGGGATGTCCACTCAGGCCGTGTCCGTCATACCCTTACTGGCCACACAGATAAAGTTTGTGCTGTTGATGTGAGCAAGATTTCAAGTCGTCATGTTGTCAGTGCTGCTTATGATCGTACCATAAAAGTTTGGGACCTAGTGAAAGGTTACTGCACCAACACAATCATTTTTCACAGCAACTGCAATGCTCTCTCCTTCAGCATGGATGGTCAGACCATATTTGCAGGACATGTTGATGGTAATCTTCGGTTATGGGACATTCAGAGCGGAAAGCTACTCAGCGAGGTTGCTGCACATACATCTGCAGTTACATCAATATCCCTTTCTCGAAATGGAAATTTTGTACTGACCAGTGGAAGGGACAATTTGCACAATTTGTTTGACGTGCGATCTCTTGAAGTTTGTAGCACACTAAAAGCGGCAGGAAACAGAGTTGCTTCTAACTGGAGTCGCTCCTGTTTTAGTCCAGATGACAATCACGTTGCTGCTGGGTCTGCCGATGGATCTGTGTATATTTGGTCAATTTCTAAAGGTGATATAGTCGGTACGCTCAAGGAACACACTTCTTCTGTTCTGTCTTGTACGTGGAGCGGCATCAGAAAACCCCTAGCTTCAGCTGACAAGAATGGGGTAGTTTGTGTCTGGACATAATGGCCTTTTGCATACACTCTGCTTTGACCCCACTAAAATTGAAAAAGGCTTCAATATATATATGCAAGGAAGTGTGTGCTATGGCTCAGTTGACTGCCTCAATTCTTCGTTTCTGTTTTATGTTCATACAAGGTATATTATCAACCATGTATATTCCATTTTTAATGAAGTTTCATTTAAACTGGTCTCAGGGATTATTTCGATGAACTTCTTTACAATAACTTTTAGGAGAGAAAAATAAGAAAACAAGTTAGAATTTATTTTTCTCTTTAGCTAAAATTAGCTTATATAGGTAAGTTAATTTGTAGAAAGTTTCTTATATGATTTCCTCAAATAATTTGTGTATAAGTACATTTAATTTGTCGCGAAGTTAATTTTAATTTCTTCTTTATTTTGAGAAGTAGTTATGATGAATTTTGTCCAAAAAGGTTCTTTGTCTCAAGTGAAATGAGTTGACTAATTTGTGACGAAGGTATGAAGCCCTTCTGCTAGATACAAATGTTGAATTGGCAAAATTTGTCCAGAAGTCACCAGCCACCTGCCATTAATATATATAGATAATGGCCAATTAAACGATTATCTGGTAACCTGGTTCCATATTCTGTGATTGCAAGTTGTCATTCGTAACTTATAACGTTAACTGCAGGCTTACATGTATGCTCTGGTACTGTAATTGGTATTTTTACGACATTCTGTGAGAGGGTGACCTTTTCTTTTGCACACGCTGCAAATATCTGTACTCACAAAACTACCTTTGCATGGTCAATCCACCAGTGATTCCCAACCAACCCGATGAAGTGTCATCGATGAAATGCAGAAACGGATTAAGTTGGATTTTTTGTAAGGCCGGGGTTGTGAAAAATTTCTACTTTATAAGGAATTTTTTTACATCCTATAAAAATTCCAGTTGCTTTCTTTCTGGAATTGGGTATTCTGAAATATAATTTTTACCCTTCAAAAAATAGCTCTACTCTAGTGAAAATGCATGGTTCAAGAATTTTATACGATATGAGAAATTGGGTCCATGGTAATGAACATAGATTTTTAACTCCTGACCCTTTGGCAGAATAGAAGTAGTAGACCTTCAGTTTCTTAGATCACCGGTTCCATTGAGCTAAATAAGGTGCTTGATTGCTCTACTGTCTGTGTACTCGACTGAATACGTAAGAAGTTAACATGTTTTTTTAAAATATTAATGTTCGTTATTAACTTCTTGAAGTTTATGTAATTTATTTAGATAGAAAATCTAACTTCATTTCTTTTATACTTTGAATGTTTTTTCTTTTAAAATTTTAGGTACTAAGTTTGTCTCGTATAGAATAAAATTTGTGCTACAAAACGAAAATAGTAGAGAATGAGAATAAAACATCTTCAAACAAGAACTTTGAGTAATTATAATTTTAGTTAAAGATTGAATTTATTATGCCATATTTGAAATTAGCATTTTATTATTATACAAGCCATATTATATACTAAAAAATTGATAGGCTGGTAAAGTGCTAAACATATTAGCTTTACATTTAGAAACAGAATCTGACCATATGAACTTTAAATATCAAACATATTTTGCCTTTGTTATTCTTATGATGTTTTGAATTTAGTTAGCCCATCTAAACTTATCCAGTAAAAGATAAGTTTGATTAAATGTATACAATAAGCCGAGCTTATACACCAATTCAAATGTTCCTACTACAGAATGAGATTATAACATTCAAGTAACATTTATTTGGTAAAATTTACTTATGCAGAATATACACTTTTCCTCACTAATGTTTATCACACAGCACGAGTCACAATTTTATATAATTATGTTTCAGGAGGCATGTATATGCATTTTTTAAAAGATAATAATACTTAGATAACAATTTTTTTTTACAACATTTGAACATCATTTACGTGTCATTGGTCTAAAATTATTTCACAATCAATAATCAATAATAATGACCATTAAATATCTGCAGAAGTCTAACTAAAGACAAAATTGAATTTTATGCACAAAATGCACAATCCAGTAAGAAAGAAAAATACATGAAAGAGTAACAAGAATTACGATGCTTTGACACGTAAAAATTTTCTATAATAATTTTACACTACATTTTTTACTTCACTTTTTTTTTATAAATACAAAATTTTACTCTTTTTGTAACTATTTTACTCTCTGTTGTTAAATAAATGCAATATATGTTAAAATACACTTTTATTCTACATGAAATGAACGGAATTTGGAAAGAGTGAGTCTTGATAAACTAAGGCACGCGACTCATCTCTGGCCATTTCACAAAGATTATGATATTTTGAAAATTTTCTTTTAACAATTTTTTTACAACAGAACATATGTAATCATTTTATTGATCTGTTTGAATTTATGTTAAAAAATTATTTGAAACAGACCAATCATAAATTATCAGGTATGTATTGTCAAAACATTGTCAAAAAAGAATTATTAAAGACACTTTCCTTTCATAAAATCGATTATCACCTAGTTGACCACACTTCATGAACATGGCCTACAATTTTTACAACCCAATAAAATGCCTCTTCAGGAATTCATTCCGTTTAAATTTAATCTTTCAAGCGATCTGTTAGAAACCAAAGCATTACGCTAATGTATTTCTTTGCATCAAGCAATTATCAAGAGCGTATAGTTGGAATCAAATGATAATCACTGAATATCACAAAAAATCTTTCACATGCCGTCATGGGAATGGGACATAAAACTTCTCCTAATACAAACCAAAGAAACATTTTCCATTCTCCTAAAAAGATCAAGAAATTCAAGCCTTTTGGCTAATTAGCTATCCTCTACTGTAACAACATATTAAACAACAATTTTATCGGAGAGAAGTGATATATTTAAATTTTACAGAGAAAGTAATTAACAAATGACAACATCGAATTTATCGATGACACAGTAATTCTCATAATATGTACAGAGTTTAGTTTCAAAAGTTACCAAATTCCTGTCCTAACTTGTGGACTTTTACACTCTTACTACACATGCACTGCAAGGAATCATGCAGTTGGCAAGTATACCTGATTGCACTTTAAATTTGTATGAGTTTGCACATGTGCTGCTGCACTGCTTTCACAAGCGATCGCGTAAGCTACAAAACCGTTGCCATTACTTTCAACTCCTCTTGATGCTACAAGCACAGTGCCTCAAAACCAGAAGCAACTCATGCTCTCATTCTCAATTATTAAAGGTAATACCGTGAACTGCATGCAACCCAAATCTGATCCTTCGAGCACACAATATATAGCAGTTTTATAAAACCCTTTAAATTTGGAACTTATCTGCCAAATTATTTTGCCCCAATAAGATAAATCTCTTGAGTTTGCTTCCATTATATAAAATCTAAGAAATGTAGAAAAACAGTACTTCAACTATAATGTCACTGTAACAGCCTTGCATGTTCATCATTATTGATTGTTGATGCCCTTAAGTTACTTCGTTTTTTTTCTGCCAGATTGATTTTCATTTCTCTATATAAAGCATCTCCTTTATCTCTCTTTTTCACATCTTCCATTTGCATTGACATAATATTAAGCAACGCAAGATGGAAATGAAAAAGGTTTTGTGGGCTGTTTTATTGTTTGGTTTTGTTCTTGGAATGGCCGAGAGTTTTGATATCAACGAGAAGGAACTAGAATCGGAGCAAGGTTTGTGGGATTTGTACGAGAGATGGAGAAGCCACCACACGGTTTCACGAAGCTTCGATGAGAAGCAGAAGCGCTTCAACGTGTTCAAAGCCAACGTCATGAATGTCCACAACGCGAATAAAATGGACAAACCTTACAAGCTGAAGTTGAACAGGTTTGCTGACATGACCAACCATGAATTCACGACCACCTATGCTAACTCGAAGGTAGGTCACCACAGAATGTTCCGAGGCATGCCACTCGGGAACGGTACTTTCATGTATGAGAACGTTGATAAGGTTCCTTCTTCGGTGGATTGGAGGAAGAAAGGTGCTGTGACTGATGTAAAGGATCAAGGCAAATGTGGTAAACCAATTTATAATTTGATCTTTTTTCTATTGAACAAACCACTTGGGTAATCTTTGTTTGTTTTGATGAGGTTGGAATAATGTCAGTTGTTTTTTAATGTCTTGTTGTTATAGGTAGTTGTTGGGCATTTTCAACGGTTGCAGCCGTTGAAGGTATTAACCAGATAAAAACAAATAAGCTGGTGTCCTTGTCTGAGCAAGAACTTGTAGATTGCGACACTAAAGAGAATGCAGGATGTAATGGTGGGTTAATGGAAAGTGCATTTGATTTTATCAAACAACATGGTATAACTAAAGAAAGCAATTACCCTTATGAAGCAAGAGATGGAACTTGTGATGCATCAAAGGTGCACATTGATATTTCTTTTGTGCTTAATATTAATTTACTTGACTTCATTAATTGATTAGGAATTTAAAGATGAAAAAAAAATAATAATCATATTACAGGTGAAGAAACCTGCAGTGTCAATCGATGGGCATGAAACTGTCCCAGTGAATAATGAAGCTGCATTGCTCAAAGCTGTTGCTCATCAACCTGTATCAGTAGCCATTGATGCTGCTGGATTTTTCTTCCAGTTCTACTCAGAGGTCAACTTTTAATTCTGAAAACTTTTTTACATATTTTCTGTTTATGAAAAAATTTATCTGATCATTCTTTCAAGGTTTCTCTTTTAAACACCTTTTTTTCATCCACAAAAACATGGTTCTTAATTGGAAAATAAAATTTTAACATCATTTTTTGACACCATTTTGACACTGCACACGTGTGAAAATGTGGTTGGACGATTTTAAATTAAAAAAACAAACTTTGGTTTTTTTCTTCCAAACATATCCCTGTCTCAACTTTTTTAATTTGAAATTGTCTGATCACATTTTGACACGTGTGCAATGTCAAAAAATGGTGTTAAAATATCATTTTCCTAATTAATTATCTAGTTTTCAGAAAAAAAAAATGATTTTGTGTGTGGTCATAATTTGCAAACAATTAACTGCAGGGAGTATTTACGGGATTGTGTGGCACTAATCTGAATCATGGGGTAGCAATTGTGGGATATGGAACAACTCAAGATGGAACAAAATATTGGACAGTGAAGAACTCGTGGGGATCCGAATGGGGAGAAAATGGTTACATTAGAATGAAAAGAGATGCATTTCACAAGGGAGGTCTATGTGGCATAGCAATGGAGGCCTCCTATCCAATCAAAACCTCCTCCTCCAAATCAATGGAACATTCTTCACTTATCAACGACGAGCTTTGAATCATTTCTTCATAATTACTATCTAATTTTAATAAGGGATGAAAAATAAAATAATTTGTTCGATCTGTACCAGAGGTTGTTTCTGCTAAAGGATCGCCTCCTAATAATTCTATTCCCTGTTATCTATCCAAGTTCTGAGGTTTATGTAACATAAATATATAAAATTTTAAAAATATGTTAATATTATTACTCTAAAATATTTATTCTTAGATCACAATATAAAATAATAAATAATCTTTTTTTTTTCTCTTTCCCTAATCATGCACTGAAATAACTTAAGTAACCAAAATTTAACCATGTAACAGACTGTGTCCAATGATCATTTTATCCTCAAAATCATGTACAAAGTTGTGTCTCCAAAGCCCAAAACAATCTCTTTGATCAACAGACTTATTCAATCCAGCATTTAAAAAAAAAAAAAATACTATAACACACTTTTATATTCATTTGATAGAGTATAAAGGTAAAATAGTCCAAAAAGTATAAAATTTTATAGTTTTTCAAGAAAAAAGAGAATAAAAAATAAATAAAAATAGTGTTAAATAAATGTAAAAAATTTAACTATGTCAAAAAATCATCTATCATTTAAAAACCCAAAAGAAAAAAGAATAATGATATTTTAATAATTTTTTCTTAACAACTTTTTTACAACAGAACACGTGTCATTATTTTATTGATCGATTTGAATTTATGTTTAAAAAAATATTTGAAACGAACTAATAATAAACTGTCATATATACATTGTCAAAAAGAAGTTGTTAAAGAAACTTTTTGATAAGAAAAAACACATGCAAGTTTAACATTGTACCAAAAAAGTACTATGAGGCTGGTCTTAAGGCATTAGATGACTCATATAGACTCAGTGAAACTTAGCAGACGAATATATTGACTAAACAAATTAAAGTAACAAGCGTTATACGTGAAAAGAAGACACATGTCACATGACACAATGTAAACAACAAGAACGAAATTGACTATGTTCACCGAATCATTTTTACTATTTTCTATATTTTTACTATAATAATTCAAATGAGAAAAGGAAATTGACTACCTACATTCTAAAATGAAAGAATTTATAACTTTTATTCTTAGAAATATTTTCCTTTACAAATTTAACTTTAAAATAGAAAAAATAAATTTACTTTTCTTTCTTTATTTTATTCCCCAATTACTATTTTAGTGGACTGAACCTTTTAAATAATTTCGTATTATGTATAACAGTTTATTTTATAAGTACTTACATTTTAGTAAGTTATCCGTGAATCACATTTTGATAAACACTTACATGAATTTGAACTATTTGGATACATTACCATGTAAAAACTTATAAAATGCTAACTTCTTTCAAAATAAATAAATTGAAAACAAATTAACTAATATATTAACTTGGAACAATAACTTCTATGTAACTTCTCTGTAGTATTTTGTAATTTCTACATAATTAATCACTTTAATAAATTGTTTAATAAATATAATGATCCAATAATTGCTACTACAAGCATGGTCTTTCGGCTATGCCTTATGCAGTTGAGTTTGTCTAGGAGAGGGGCCTGTGGTCACATATTAAAGCTAATGGGTTCCTGAAAGACATCACTAACGCCTCAATGGCTTCCTTTTGCTTTACAAATGTGTCCCCGTGTTGGCTATTTCATAGGACCAGTGTCTGTTGGTGTGTACCTTATTGGGAGACCTATTCTTTCTTTTAAGGACTCTAATCATTATTCACACTTTTCTCTTCTCTCTCTTATATGCTAATTACTGTTTCTTCTTCTGCCCCAATCATACTCTTTCAAGACATTTTTAAGTTCCTCCAAAACTTCCAATAATCAATCATGTCATTCAAAAATATTTTTAAATGAATATATCTCAACTTTAAATAGACATTTTTAAATTTGAAATTCATTCTATTTAATTTGAATTAGATTGGATAATTTTTTAGAGTTTGAAAATTCAAATATTAAGATATTTAATTGAATTTGTATTTAGGTTCAATATTTTTTCTACTTTTGAAAATTCTAGATTTGGATTAGACTTATACTAGATATATTTTTTTTATTTGAAGGTTTTAGATTTGGGTTATATTTATACTATATATTTCTTTTTTTATTTGAAGATTAGTCAGGTTGTTTATAATTGAAGGTCAACTTTGATCATCTTTCTAAAAGGTTGTCTCAATTGATTCTTAAGTGAATGATAACTTTAGTCATCCTGATACGAGAGTATGTCTAGGTCAATTCTAAACAAAGGTCGGTTAGAGTCAATTATAGCTGATATTTGGCTGAGTTGGCCCTAACTAAAATTTGTCTAAATTGGTTTAGGATGAAAAATCTAATTTGCCAGCCACGGTATGAGGGATAACTTTAGTCATCCCGATATGAAAGTATGTCTAAGTCAATTCTAAATTTGTCAGCCATGGTAAAAAATCAGCCAAAATTCGCCAAAACTAGCCTCCAACAAAAATTCGGCTAAACCAAGCATTAAACGAAATTTAGCCAGATTAGCTCCAACCAACATTTACTTGAACCAAGCTTTGCTGCAATTTGGTCAAGCCCTCCATGGTCGAAATTTATTCAGGTCTTCCCATGATAAATTCGACAGAGTTGACCCTGTCTAAAATTTGGTTGGTCAAGTTGACCTAGAGCAATATTTAATTGAGTCAGTCGAGTTGAGCCAATCAAAAATTGACTGAATTGGTCTCAGTTGAAATTCTACCAAATAGGCCTTAACCAAATTCAGCCGAATCGAATTTGTCCAAAATTCAAACAAACTAGGTACGAAAATTTGGTTGAGTTGACCATGTCTGAAATTGGATCAAGTTAGCACCAACAAAATTTCAATCGAGTCGACTATGGCCAAAATCTGATCAATTCGGACACGACCAAAATCTGATCAAACCAACTCTTGCATAAATTTGACCTAGATTACATTGGTTGAAGATTGACTAAGTGGATCTCGACTGAAAGTTGGTCGACCAAGTTAACCCGACTAAAGGTCTTTTGAGTTAGCCCCTGCTAAAGGTCGACCAAGTCGGTCTCATCCGAATGTTAATTAAGTCGATCATAGTCAAAGTTCAGCCAAATCGATTCAATTGAAGGTCAATCAAGTTGATTTAAAGGTTGTGCCAAAATTATTAGGATCTAAAGTCAAGTCGAATCAGTCTAAGCCGAATGATTGGACAAAGTTGGCCTAAACTAAAGGTGAAACCAAGTCAGTCATCTCATATCTAATGGACCTAATAATAAGATATATTATGTCGATCTAATTTAATTTAATCTTATTAGAAATGTGGATTACATCTAGTTTTGATCCAATTTAAATGGGATTGAAAAATAATTCAAATTTGATTGATATAATTAAAATGGATATGAATTTTAATTCAAATTTATTTTAACTAGAACAACTAAATTGGAATTATGAGTCTAATCCATTTTATTATATCTAAATTAAATCTAGACTAGATATTGAAAAATCAAATCCATGCCCAATCTCACTTTCCTAACAAAAATATAACATGTTTGATAGTTTTGTCGTTATAAAGTTATTCTTAAAGGAGTTCAACTTTTTTTTTATGTCATTAGATTAATGACAAAGTATCAATATTTCTTAATGAAGGAGATATTTTTTAATTAAAGGATAACAGTGATAAAATTTGAAAAGAGATAATTATTATTATATGGATTAAACATGCTTTTTAATTTCAAAACTTAGATGAAATATAAAAATTCCAAAACATTGATATATTTATGTCCTAAACTTTAAATAAATAAATATAGCTCTTTTGATCCTATAATATTATTTTTTTTTTATGTTTCAAATGTTGTTTTAAAATAATATTTAAATTATAATTGTCAAATGATATAAACATCTTAAATACTAACATAAAACATTATTTGATTTAAAAATAAATAAATAATTGAATTAAAAATACTGTATTCATTATTTTTTAAAATTTAAGAACTAAGTTATGTTAATTTTTATGAATGAAAATGATAGAAATCTAATTATATCTTTGTAACAGTTATAAATATCAACATTTAACATTTCTTTTTTTAGTTTGCCTAATTGAGCATCTAATAAATCCCTTAAGAGGATATAGGACATTGTAACTCAATTGAATGCTTTGAAAGTTGTCACGTCTTATTCTATTTTGGTACCATATATTAAGTATCGTGTGACTCATGAGTATATTATCCCTTTTAAAATATCTTACAACACATATAAGGATATATGTAGTTAAGTAATGAATTATTGCTCATGTGTAGAGGGAGAAAAGTTTACAAATAAAAGAGAAAATTAACTTGATTCTTTCTAAAAAGAAGGATTAAGAGTGTTTATTTTTAAAAAAAGAAATTGCAGCTGCATATTGAATTTCTAAAGTTAATGTATTACTTAAGGGAAAAAGGAAATGCATTTGTTTTTGTTTGTTACGAAACTAATATTGTTAGTCTTGATTATAGTTCTACAATTCATATTTCTAACAACTTGTAATATAAGCAACAATTTAAAAGGAGACTAACTTTTCATGGAGTACCTGTTAAAATGTGCAATTTAGTTTTAAATAATAATTTTAATATATGTTTATAATATAATTTTTGTTAATTAAAAATGACACTACTCTCTTGAGTAAAAATTATGTGTTTTGAATAACTATTCTTTATGTTGGGATTAAATAAATTAAGATATGTCTTCATTGAGACAATCAAATTATTAGTACATGAGAGAGTATTTAATACATTCAATTTTGTAATTATTAATAATTTTCAGACTTCTATCAATTGCATTAAGAGCAAGCAAATAAAAAGTCCAAAAAGATTTAAAGAGGAGTTCAAACCTTCTAAACTTTTGTCAGATCCTTTCTGTTTTCACCCTTTTGGAGATTGGATCAATCAAACAATAAAATAATTTATAGTTTATGAACTCAATTTTAAAAATATATTACTTCAATATCAACATTACTAAATATTTTTGGAGTGATCAAAATAGTTTATAAATTAATAAGGAGTCTATTCATCTTCCAAATAACTTAGCATCCATGATAGCAAAATCTAATGAGAAAGCCCAATGTAACGTTGAGAGAAACAAAAATTAGTATTCAGGTAACACTGAATTTGACATTTCCTCTAAGAAGTTTACACTGTCCAAAAACCCTGCTTTACAAGAACAAGAAACTTCCCTATCAACAAGGAACACATCGTCCTAATATTCATAGTAATTTAAAGCTTCTAATCCCGTGATTGTTTATTGTGCCTCTGATCTCCTCATCTCGTTTCCTCTTTGGAAGAGACAGGGAAGACATCACTTTGGCTGAGGCAACCTTCCTCGCTAGAAGTTTCCACTTAGCATCATCCTTTCTTTTCTCTTCCTGCATCTTCAACTGAAATTGCCTGTCACATTCACCCAAAACACTCATGTTAATCAAGAACTCATCTGTTTTCGAATAATAGATAAGACAAGACACTCATCACAAGATTAGAAGAAAAACACATGGCATGGACTTGGGCTGCACCACCAACTTAAAATAGACATTTTATTAGACAACTTGCGAATTTAGATAAGAGCAATGCTATTTCGTAAGATAAACATGAAAATATTAATATCATTGTTCATCTGTAAAGTTAACAATTAATTAGAGGAGTGAAAGATAAAAGACCGAGACTTGGTACGCTTTTTTTTCTTTTTTTATAATAAAGGAAGTGTATCACCAACCAGGGATATTTTTATGCGGAGGGGGTCCCATCCATGATCCTTAATGGAACTATGCAAGGAAAATTTAACAACTACACACCATGTTAGTTCGATGGAATTGATGGACGGCGTGAGTATATTGATTTTGTGAAATGTATTAGAGCCGTGACTAGGACACGAGTAGGAAGTATCTTGTGGTGGAAAAGATTGGAAGGCTGACAAAGGATGAATAGATGACAACTATGATGGACCTACGGAATAATGACGCTAGCCGTCCAAATGCATATACCCCTCACAAAAATATCAAGAACCAAAAATAATCATCCATGAACACAAATCAATTCACCATGGGATCCCAACTCCAATTATTCTGGAACCGGGCATGGGAGTCAGATGTAATATCACAACCTCATTATATTATTTCTCAAACGAAAACGATTTTATGCTCCCCTTTGCTAAACTCTCTAATTCCTTCAAACCACACATCAATTTTCTTACTTATCATCATGGCAACAAGTGGAAAACAACAACAACAAAATTATTTCTCTGTCTTTGTAGTTTGAACTCCAGCTTCCTCTAATTAGACTCAGCCCTGTTCTCCGATCTATTATGAAACAAATAAAACTTGTCCTGTAAAACTACTCTTGTGTGCCTGGAACAACATTGTTTAGGACAACTCCAATATTTTAAGTGATTCTTTTCGACTTGATTAAAAAAATTACATCAACAATTTCAGTTTCCTCTTAAACAGCTTTCATTCCAACTCATATTTCTTCGGTGAAAAATTACTTCAAACAATTTTAAGTACTTCAATAAACATCTCATCTCTTTGTCTGGAGATGCTCTTAGAGGTATTAGAAATACACAAAGAATTGAAAAAATATACAGAAACAAAACCGTTCGTTATAAAAAAAAAAAAGATAATTGTTTTGTTATAAATTTAATAGAACCGTGATGTTTTTCTCTATCATTTTCCTTTTTCGGTCTCTTTGCCAGTAAACAAAACTATTTATTAAAAAAAAAAACTACTTTTTGGTAAGAAAAAGGACGACATGAAAAGTCTGGACCAGTACTTTTTCTCTAATTAACATCTTTGACTAATCACATGCTTAAAAAAAGTCATAAAAGTCCATAATTAAATATGTATTAATTATATGACAAATATAATATACCTCTTTAATATAATATATCCGCAAAGAAAACACGATGTGGAATTCAATTTAAAATTGGGAATTACCTGCAGAAAGGAACCTTGCAGGAAGAATCAGTTTGGTGGCAAACGTATGAATGAAGTCGAAATAGTTGCCACATCCGTTTGCAGCGGACGCAACCACCGCCCATTCTCTTCTCGCACGTGGCAAAGTGGCGGATCAGAACCTGAAGCCCTTCACACGTGGAGAATCTGCCACAGGGCCTCTTCTCTCTCTTCACCTCCGCATCGTAGGGTCCAACATGGGTGCACCCCTCCGAGCATATGTGCTCCAGACACTCCATCGCCTCGCTCAGTTCCCCGTACAGACCCTGCTCCATCCTATACCTTCTCGATTTCTTCTTCCTCTGTCATCAATCACCATTCATCATTCCCAATCCACAAATAAGCAATTCACTAATTCATGAGATTTCAAAATTAGTTAATTAATCAATACCGTTTCGTGTTCGTCGATGAAGCGGAGAATGTCGAGTTCGAGCCAGGGATCGTGTTTGACGAGGAACTTCCACCCCTCGGTTGCTTCCACCGCTTTGAAGTTATAGGTGAGGAGCTTCATGCATCGGAGGTGGAGATCCGGTGCGTCGCAGAGGCGCGCGAGTTGCAGCACGTCCACCACGTTCTCTGTGGTCAAGCGCTGGGTCAAACCCTTGATGCATCTCTGTTTCAGCTGCGGCACCAGGTACACGTGCGACAATGCGAGCAGGTGCATCCCGTACTTGTCCATCACCTCCTCAGTGCACCTGCGGGGGGCATCTCCGTCATTTTACAGAATCCGGCCGAATCAAGATAAAAGATACTAATCTGTGTTTGTATATAGTAGTTACCTGGAGGAGTAAAGGAATCCAACGAAGGCGATGACGGCGTCGCAAGGGACGCCGTGGATTTGGATTATTTTCTCGGAACTCCGATGCTTACGTGGCCGATCTATGAAGTTCTCCAAAACCGGCGACACGGAAGCCTGTTCGGGATAAAGAAAAAAGTGATTAAAACAGAGCAATGAGAAGAGAAAATGGTAACAAGAAGAGAATATTAGAAATGGAAGACAAACCAGAACAGCAGCGTGAGCTGGAATGCGTGTTCCTTGGGAACAGTGTATGAAGATATCGGGTTCGGGTAAGACCCGGGTGGTTTGGTAGTCAATGGATACGGTTTTGGGAGCCATGGAGAAAGAGAGAAGAAAATGTTAATAAATGAAATATGGGAATTGGGGGAAAAGAAAGAAGCAAAGATGGAAGATGAATGCGAAGTATTTATAGTTGAAAAGTGGGGGATTGACGCGGAAACTGTTGCTTGGGGGTGACGTGGAGCAATGGTGTCTTATTTTTCCCACACGCGCCATTATTTTGCCACATTTTACAGTTCACAGCAGTCAATCAAGCTGTCTTCTGTTACCTTCCTTCTACTCTATCTGTCTCTCACTCCATCCAAGTTAGGTTTTTGACCATTTTCTATTTCCTAAAGAAAAACAGCCATTATGATCAATTCATCGCTATCAGAAACAGAATCCTAAGAACATTTTTTTAACAAGAAGGTTATGGAGCAGGTTATGCCCTTATTAAGTTTATCCCATGTTTAGTTAAGGAAAAAAAGTAAAACAAATAACATGATTTTTTTTTAAAAAAATCTTTGACTGTGTAAAAATAGTATAAGGAAATAAAAGAGATACACGTCTAAAAAATATATAGCAAATATTTAAATGTATTTCGTTTTTTAAAATATTTGTATATATGCTTTTTTATATTTTAGTTTTTTTCGAAAGATTATTTATTTTCAACTTTCTTTTTGTGTTTTCTTTTATTATGAATTATACATTGAAAATATAATTAAGGTAATAAAAATACTGATAATGATGAGTAAAAAGTTATTTTCGGAACATAAAATGGAAATAGTATTTTATGTAAATAAGATGATTATGTATAAATTATTTTCAATTTTTAATATATTATTAACAGTGTTATAACTATTTTCACCTCTTGGATTTTGTATAACATTAATTATCTTTAGTGTTAAAATAATAATATTGAATAATAGGATTACAAAGAAACAGTAAAAAAGTGTTTTTCTACAACAAACTCTAAAAATTGCTAAAAAATATGAAAAAATTAAAAAAATATATTTGTAAAAACTAATATTATAAACTGTCGTATTTCTAAGAGCTTAAAATCAGATTTAAAAATTTAATAAATAATATATTTTTATATTTTTTACCTGTGTAATTTTGTCATGCATCTTTCTTCTCCAGATTGGATATGGAGAAGACAGATATTTAAGGTAATACCATTCTCTGTATCCTTGTTTGCATACATATCAAGAGAAGTAAATGTTTATTTTTTCCTTTTTTTAAATATATATCCTTCTTCTCCTTCCTCTTATCATTGCCTTCCAAATTAAATGTTATGTTTGATCGGTTAGATGATAAGAAATACAGTAGATAGAAATACTAAATTTTAATGGAAATATGTAAAACAATTAAAAGTTAAACAAAATATTAAAAAAAGTGAAAATTAGTATATTAAATCACAATAATTAAAAAAAATACATTTTATTTCTATATTATTAAAAAAATTCAATTATTTTCATATGTAACATTTACTGATAAAAAATATTTAATCTTGAAATAAATTGTATTAGATAAAAAAAAAGTTTATATAGATTCTATACATTTTCATTCTTTATTTTTATTAAAATTTTATCTATTTAAAATTCTATTATAATTTCTTTATTTTTTTTAACTATGAAAAATAATTAAATATTGATGTACCATAATGTTAATTTACATTATTTGAGGATAAACAGATTATTTTTTTATTAGGAATTTTATTTCTCTTCATTGAACAAAATAGGGGAGAAACATTTTTGGTGTATACTATGATTGTCTTTTCTTATAGATATGAATATATAGAGATATATTTTCTTATTAAAGGACTCACCATAATTAAACTTTAAATTTAATTTAATATTGCAAAACTAACTTAGTTAGGTTAGATTTTTATCATCATTCATATTATTATATTTTAGTCATATATTTAGAGTATGTGAAAATTTTAACACATATCATCACATCAAATATATTAAGTATGAGAATTAAGCATGAGAATGAAGGGAGATCAATTATGAGTAATACAATATATTCAACAAGCATTACTTAAATAAGTAATAGAAATAAGATTCAATTTGGTCCAGCAGAACGTGTAAAAGTAAAACAGAAAATAATATAATAGAAGAATATCATGATTAGCTTGTTAAATTATATTAATAATTAACAATGGTTCATGTAATTTTAAGTATAACTTTGATGTAAAGATTATAATGTGATGATTATTAGAATATAAGGTATTAAAGTTATTCGGATTATTTTAGAGTTATTAAAATTAATCCCTCTTCTCACTTCAAAAAGGACATTTTGGTATTTTATTAAAGTTAATTAAAATATCATAAAAGAGAAAAAGTTTTGACTACTCTTAACAGGAGTAGAATTTTTGAAAGAAAACGGAGAAAGTAACGTTCTCAAAAAAGGCTGTAACTTTGACAGAGAAAAAAACTTGGTAATTTCTATATCATCAAGAAAACATTAAAGAGAAGTAAGAGAAGGAAAAACAGTTGACAGGAAGAAGTACACAATGGATCCAAGTAAGTTCTCTTTTACTGTGGACAATTTTGTTTTTATCCTTATTTACTTATGTTGTTTTCTATTTTACTTTTACATTTTGTTTTGTTCTTACATGTACTTTTTTGAACCAAATTGGGTCTTGTTTCTATTAATAAATATTAATGAACTTTAATATTTTCTTATAAAAGTAAATTTTAAATTTTAATAAGTTCAAAGTATATTACATTTTTATCATATATAGAGATGACATAGAATATCCCATGAGAATCTAATATTTAAAAATTAACAAACCTCGTACGGATTAAGAGTAAACTATGAAGAATTTATGTATATTTGGAAAATAAAAAACCTAATATGGATTAAGAGAAAGTGTCTATTGGTGAATTGTGAATAGACATGAGAATATTAGGGGTTATTTTGGTATAATTTTAACATTTGTTAGGTATGTTTTTGTGGAAATATGTTATAGATTGATATTTTTCAAGTAATGTTCTACTATAATATAATAGTAAAGTGTTGGGGTAAACTTAAATTTTAGGACTTTATTAATAATTTTGTTTAAATCTTATTTTATTAGTTTTGGGTCTAGTATTAATATTTAGTTTGATTTGATAGAGATAAAATAAGAATGAGTAGTTATGATTTTCTGTTTATCTAAGTAGAATATTATTTTATGATAGAATAAACAAATTTTATTTTTAGGTAAGTTGATATTTTATTGTCAGTTTTTATTATTTGTACTTGACACAAGGTCCAATTTGCATCTATTTAAAAGTTGTCAAAGTTTAATGAAAATTATCTACAATGGATTGAAAGTAAAATTATTTAGTGGATCACAGTGTGTATAATGAGATTTTCATAACATAAAGTTCATGTGATGTATCTGATGATTGCATTGTCTCTGAAGTACCAACTTGAACACTCAAATGGTAGGACACATAACTAAAGACAATGCTCAAGTGATAACACGATTGTTCAAGCTTGAGACTTTACAGTGGTATTTGAGTTTAAAAAATATATGAAAACATAACGTGTTAAGTAATGGCACGATCGTTCAAACGTTACTAAAATGATATATCTTAAGTTTTTAGAATTTATTGTAAACCACACAAAATGTATCAATAAAGTGGTTTAATGTTAGGTTTTAAAATTATTTATGTAGTTATATATGTTATTATATATGTCAAAATATGATAATGTTTAATGATGATTAATGCATGTGATATACTTTACATTCTAAAGTAATGTGTTGGCTTTCATAAATATGGATATGTTATCTCTATTGAGTGTGTGTTGTCCATAATAGATATATAGTAAAAATATTTAATATTATATTAGCGTAAAAAAATATATTAAGCATAAAAAATATTAAGAATAAAAAAAGATATATTAAGCACAAATTCTTAAGAATGAGATATTTAGTGTTTCACTAATAATCAAACTGCATATTAAATATATAAAAATCAAATAGAATTCTTATATCACCAATTTTTTAATTATAGTATTTTCAACTAAAAAAATATTAATATTTAAATGTGTTTAATATGAATATAATAAGTGCAATCTATTATACTATTTCATTCATATGTGATTGATTTTCTTTCATCTATTTAAAGTTATATTTAAATTATTATACATGTGTAACTTTCTCTAAAATAAACGAAAACTAGTATTCTTTGTATTTTTTATATTAATATAATTAACTCCTTTGTAAGTTTTCTTTAACATGCACAAAATATTTACACAAAAAATGAAACACTAAACTAAACTAAAATAAGAGTTCAGAAAGTGTTTTTCTCTATGATCTTGAGTTGTACTATGTAAGCATTTTATAAATTAATAATAAAGTACGTCTAATTTTATATTTAATTGATGTAGGAGGAATGTTAGAAATAATTGTGTAAAATATTTAATTAATCTCGATTATAGTTTTATCGTTTTCAATAAACTTTAATCTAACATGTTTCATAAGTAATGCATCAAAACTAAATAAAATAATTTATTTATTTTAATTTCAATTAATTATGATATATTATCTCAAAAAGTTGGTGGTGTAACTCCACAAAAAATATATTTGAAGTATTCTTTAAAACCAAAAAAGTGCTAAGAAATAATTCCGTCTTCCGAATGTTAATTGATATTACTAGTAGTTTTATTTATTTTATAAGATTTAAGTTGTTTGATATTAAGGTTGTAATTATCTTTAGATAGATTACTTATAAGGACGATGTTCTCCCACGAATGACTGAGTTGCACAAGGAATCAATGAGTGCCACAATATAGCTAATATTTTGAGAGAAAACTGGTTTTCTTTAATCTCATTTTCTGATTGGCATTTTTAAACTAAAAATCTTATAGATTAGCAATCATGTATACTGTGAAGAAGATATTTAGCAAAACAGGAATCCATCAGCATTATCGTGTCATTTCATCATAGGTTTTTTTATTCAAAGAGAAAAAGATTGAAGTAAAATTTCGTAGCAGACAATCTTTAGTGATCTGTGTTTGTTCCTTCCAAAATATCTTAGTTGTTTTGTATGCATCTTCAAAAGAGAGACATTCGTCCTTCGATTATATTTATGACAAGACGGGCTTCTTTTTTCTTTTGGAACTTCTATTTAATTTATTCTCCCTATTTAATTTATTTAACAGCAGATGGCAGATATTTTTATGAGTTAATAGATTTTGATAATCATAACCTACTTTTTTAATCGTATTTTTTTTATTTATAAACAATTTTTTTTAACTATTATTTTACTATATGTAAATGATATTTAAATGTTATAAAAAAAATATTATTTAAATATTATTATCAAATTGAGACATATAATTAAAATTGTCAAATCAAACGTTATAAAGCATCTATAAATTATAATTTAATTTGAAAAAGAAAATTATAACAGTGAAAAGAAAACGAATAAGGGAGAATATGATATTTTTTTAGATTACATATTCACAAAAATATAATAAAATAAATAGTAAAATATAACAATAAAAAATATATTTAAAGTTAATGTTAATTGGAAACATGATTTTGAAGTCAATAGTGTAAATAGTTCAAATAAGGTTATGTTAAATATTATGTCAATTTTGACATGCAAATATGTTTTGATACTCTAAATTTCATTAATTATTTGTCATGAAATTTTTTTAAAAATAAAGAATATCAAACATGATAAAAATTACATTCACAAAGCATAGACAAATTATATTTATTATAAAAAAAATATAAATAAATATATTGAGACAAAATATTAAACTATTTATATTGTCATTTATCATTCAAAATTAAATTAGCTAACTTATAGACATAATAATTGCCTTCACGAAAAACATGAAAAATTGAATTGCATATGTTTACAAAAATGCAAACATTGTCATCATCTTCCTCTAAGACTTTAAAGAACTACTTGTTGATAAAAAAAAAAAAAAATCATAACATACTAAAGAAGAATCACTCTCCAAGCATGTTCCAATGCATATAATCCTCATAAATTCAAAATAAATACAAGTTTGCAACTCTAAAAAGACTAAAAAACTATTCACATATTCATCCTAATAACTTCCTTATCAACACATGAACCCAAACTAGGACAACCCCTAGATACTCTATTGATATTCATCTTAACTCAATTGACAAATTTAAGTTAGCATGTTACTTCCATAAATCAAACAACTCTACCTCCCTTAGTTTTAATATTAAAAAGTTTCAACACCAAAAAATCAAATATAGTATTACTCATATGCTTCTTAAATTTATTTTCATTCATACGCATTAACTCCTTAATTTAAAAATTAGCATAAGGAATCACAATTAGATCCTGAGAAAACCTTGCCTTGGGATCCCCACAAAAATTGCTCTACCTAAATATGTTAAAGGAATATATCCTTGATAAAAAGAGAGAAGCTTCTTGATATGTCTAACAAAAGAAACATAAACATCAATAATATAAGAGTGATTTTTAGCAACACTCACTCGTTGGCCTGAGAAAGTGTCAGTTCCTCGCTCCTGTCGATCGACTCTCTCTTGTATAGCCTCCAATTCGTATCAAGAGATTAGATGTTTGGGAAAAATACTTGAACCAGAAAGTTTTCAAATATTTCATTGTTTTAATATTTCCTGTATAAAAATCACATATATCATCAATATAAAGAATATGAGAAAGAAATTATATCCTCCAAAAATAAACCATGAGAAGCATAAACTTATTAAAAATAAGTTTTTAAATGTCTCTACTCAAAACCTCCAAAAGAAAAAAAATAGTGAGGATTTTCATATTTAACTCCTCTGTTATAAATAAAGTAATCAGTCCAACTTTAAAAATAAGAAAAAAATAGACTAAATATATTTACTACTGCATAGAACGAAAATCATTTATACTTTTTGTCCTGTTAACTTTAAAAATAAGAGAAAAATAATATATATATATATATATATATATATATATATATATATATATATATATATATATATATATATATATATATATTTATTTATAAAAATAATTTATCAATTAGTTTGAAAGTACAATGAATATAACTAATTCAAAAATACAATACCAGTTTCGAACATAACTATATATAATTAGGTGTAACAACTTTCATTGACAAATAAGAATTTTCCATATAGAGATCCGATTAGTATAAATACGTCTAAGATTATTCTAGTTAGCTGACAATAGATACCACACTTTTCCACAAACACTATACTTATAAAAGATCCTGTATTAGTAGTTTTCAAAAGCTAAAGTACGAGAATGGTACGTACGAATAAAACAGATCCACTGGTACTTTTTCGATTCAGTGTATATGTGCCAACTTTTCTATTGAGTATAGTCATAACAGTTTCCAAATACAACAAAAGATAAAAGAAAAAGAAAATAAAGATAATAATGTTTACAATTTAAAATAAATAAAGACAAACACATATTTATATAACAAAAAAATATTTTATAAAGAATAGCTATTAAAGTTTTCCAAAATACTCATTCAAATAATTTCTATCATAAATTAACATTTGTCTTATTATAAGTTCATCAAGTCTACTAGTTTTAAAGCATTCAATATCCGAATATATTTAAAGTTGTCAATTGTTTTTCAACTTCTGATTACTTAACGTATTTATCTACATGAATTAAATTGTTGGATGATCTAAACTGAACTCGAATCATTTATATAATAATATTAATAATGTACATTTACATAATTCAATCATAACATTTCATTAAAAGCTATTAAAACCTTCTTTCAACCTTCTAATATATTTTGACCATGTTTGTTATTAGGTTTAATTAAGTTTAAAGTATATGATAAATTTGAAAATTTTTCAATTGAATTCTTATTATTTTTATGTCTCGTATTTACTAAATTTATATATTTTTTATTGAATTTCTATGTGTTCTCATCACATGTTATTTTGTTATTATAAAATATTATAATTTATGATTTTAAAATAAAAAAAATTTTATTTTTTCATTGTATTTCTATGTATTCTCACCACGTTATTTTATTATTTTAAAAAATTATATTTTCTAATTTCATAAAGTATGTGGAATATGAGAAAAGGTTGAAAAAAAACATCAATGTTTAGTTTTGCGGAATGGAGGAGGGACTTTAATAAAAGAGTATGAAAATAGCTTCTCAATTTTTACAAGATTATAAAATTTTAAGATTAAAAGATTATAAAATTATAAAATTATAAAATGTTAAATTATAAGATTATAAAATTATAAAACTTGCAATGAGATTATATGCAACATTCCAAAAATAAAGAAAATTTCTATATTTGATGATCCTGCATTTTAGGTATTGGAGCAAATTTTGTCATTTCAGTGTCAAAGGCATAGATAATAAATCTAAAATATGTAGCAATAGTCTACGATTTAAAAAAAATGAAAAAAATTCACTATTATTATTAGGGAAGAGGTTTACTGAAAGACACGACATGAATCCAACACATAAGAAATTGACATCATTCTCAACCCAAAACCTTAAGACTATGAGGTAATGAGTCTTCACATTTATATGATGCTTCACTTTCTCATTTTTACTTAATGTGAGACTTAGACTCGCGCTAAAGTCCCAACAAATCTCTCTTTCAAGGGTTAGTCCCTTCCACATTGATACACTCTTCTTCTAGCAAAAGCAACCACAAGTATCACTTCATAACGTCGTTCATCTTAACGAGACACAGTTACTTGGAATCCTTGCCAAGAAGATTTTCGATACAAGAACTATATTGTACTCATCTGAGCCAGCCATTAAGACTAATTATCGGCTCTAATACCACTTGTTAGGTTTATTAAGGGAAGGGGTTCATTGGAGAGATACAACAATGAGATCTAAGTCCAATCACATAAACAATTAACGCTACTTTCAACCCAAAACCTTAAAGGAATTCTCAACATATTCATATATGTCATCTCTTCCCCTTCTCCCAACGCCAATCATCATTATCACCTCCATGCTTATGTGCTCACGTCATAAAAATGACTATTGCAAAACAAACACAAACAACCAACCAACAAAGAATGATAAGCTGGAGTTATTAAAATTATACTAACAACACAATATTATGATCATAATAAAGGATCACACATATATTCATATAGAGATACACATTATGACCATAATAAAGAACTATTCCTATATTTGAATAAATTAAAACATTATGGTCATAATAAAATATATATATATCATATAAGATATTCTTACTTTATTTCATTCAACAAACGATGGCTCAATCCATCACATAATCTCAAATGACACATTCACATTCTTTCAAAGACATCATACCATAAACAAGATCTTCGAAGGATTTAGTGTATTGATTAGACTATGAGATCTTGCACCTATTATACTCACCTTGAACTTTCTTAGGCCTTCTTCGTCATCTCTCGTGGTCATACCTCAACCCAATTAATATAGCAAAGTAAATCATCCCTATGTAGGTTTAATTATGAGGCCAAATTTGCACATGATGTCCTTCTTCAACTCTAACTCCAAGTAGTATATTGATTACCCTCTAAGACCATGCACTTATTATACTCACCCTCAACATTATAGGCCCTTCTTCGCTATCCCATGGTCATGCCTCAATCCAATCAATATAACATGATAAATCATCCATATGTAGTCACGAGGTCAAATCCACTCGCGATACCTCTTTCAACTCTCACTCCAATCATTTTTCTTTATGTGAGTCCGATACTTATCTGAGTTAGGATAGTCCTAAATACAAGTTATTCCATTAATATACTTCACAAATCAACCATACATTAGAATTTATATCATGGAGATCATTGACCCTCTCTTTCCACATCAATCATATCAATGAAAGTAAAATACAACTACTTAAAAACATATAAAACATTTTCACCATTCATACATCACATTCTCATAAATCTTAAATTATCATACCATGTCATACATATGTTTCCTACTTTCATCCAAATTCATATATATAATTAATTCAATTAAATCATTAATAATACATCGTTTATTTTCTATTACGTTAACATAAAATTCAATTACCATGTTTCCATTAAATACATCAAAACTACATGATACATTAGTTTATCCATATATTTTTAATCAAAGATCCTAATAGTCAAAAGGAATAATCATGGGTCTAGGACTAAAAGCAAAAACTTCATCTTTTAGTTTTAATTGTGAAAATTAACTTTTCTTAAACTATTCTCCACTTAATAAACTTCATAATATTTTAATATATCAATCTCTTAGCTCAAGAAATGCTAAATTTAGTCAATTAAAAGTCTTGTAGTGAAAAACCTATTAACAACAAAAAAATCAATTTTAAATAGACAAACACATTTTTTTAATACCAATTAGACAAAGCTACCACATAGTTCTAGTGAATGATAAATATACTCATTTAGGTTTTAATTGGTTTTTTTCTTTTCATAATCAAAATTTATACTCACAGACCAACTTATCAAATATACTTGTTGAAACCAATGAAGTTCAATATATCAATCCTTGAAATCAAAATGCCAATAATTTATGCTTCAACATATGCTTTTCAAATAACATAAGCAATTCAATTCAAACATAGTATACAACTTTTCAAACCAACCAATTCAAATCACTCATTAATTTCACTTAATTACATTGCAACTCTATATTAAAGTAAACACATTTTAAAATAACTAATTTACTTTACCTTGTACATACTCCTAAAGCTTCCAAACACTTCTCCAACAACTTACTTTTACCGATGACCTTATTTAGGTTTCGATCTTTAATTAAAACTGACTACTAAATTTTTTATTTATTAAATATTTAAAATTTTAATGCTTTTTAATTAAGTTTTAATATCTTATCAATTAAGTTAATAAATCAGTATCTTTTAATTTGTTATTTTTATTAAAGTGATAATACATGTAAGATTTCGTGGGTGATGTAAAATGTTATTATGGATAACATAATATAACAAATTATTTTTATTAATTTAATTGGAAATAATATGTCTAATAAAATAAAAAGATCATCGTTTATATTTATGATTTCCATATTAATATATAAAAGTTTATTGGTGTTGTTATTAGGGTAATTATATGATTAGATGTTGTGATGAAAAATGTGAAGAGTAAAGAATAAAGATAGATAATAGATTTAATGAAAAAATGAAAGAGGAGAAAATAGTTTAAAGATTCTTAAACGCAGTTTGGAAGCTAAAAAGGTAGAAAAAAAAATATCAAAATAGAAGGAAGAAGGAGACAAGAAAAAATGAAAAACACTTTGAATGTTTGATCTGAAAGGTCATGATAGTTTTTGTCTAGAACAACTACCATTTAAAGTTTTTTAATTATTTTTATTCACCATATATACTTTAAAACTAGTTATGTTTTCAACTTTTTTTCATTTAATAAATACAACTATCCTTAAAAAAAACATTTTTCTTTGAGTTATTAGAATTCATCTATAACCTAACAAAATCATCTTTCTCAACGAATTTATTTCCTTGCACAACTTAGACTCAGGAATTACATCAACCGAAATCTACATTCATTACCTAAATCAGCTATATAATAATTAACATTTTAACTTATTAAAAAGCAAACAAACATGAATAATATTTTATCTTTATAAAAATATTTATTTCTAGAAACAACTCAGAAAAATTATATATAGTTTGTAATATATATTTTTTGTTCATATTATAATGACTCCAATCCTAATAACTAAATTAATATCCCATCCATATAAATCACGTGTAAATGTTTTAAAACATGTCATATAGAAAGCGGGGACCAAACTAACATTAAAAAAAAATGTTGAAGACCAATCTAACCAGATTTTTTGTAAATGTTTTAAAATATATTAAAAAAAATACAAAATAGAGAACAAATTAAATTCACTCATAAAAACCCAAATTGTTAAAGACCACACATGTCCTTACAAAAAAAAACAAAGAGAAATAGTATCCATCCCAAAAAAAAAATGTAATTTTTAATTTCAAACCTTAATACATTTATTATTTTACCTTAAAACATGAGAGTTTCTAAAAAATTTAAGTTTGTAAAGTTTAACACAATTCAACCTAAGTTTATTAATTTCTAAGATATAACATCACTTTTGTAAAGAAAAAAAAGAGAAACTTTAATTACTAAAATAAAATCACACTCTAAGTTAATAAAAAAGTTGAATAACATAACCTTGATTTCAAAGCATAGCATCTCGTATTGTAAACATAATGATTACCAAACATATTTCATTAAAATATTCAAATGTCTCCTGCATCTCCTATCAACACTTAAATTTGAACTCACCAAGTTGTTAGATGTTAGTGTCTTTTGCAAAGTAATATTTTAGAAAAAGTTAACAAATATTACGAATGCAGAGGTGAATAGGATTTGAAATAATTTTGTAGAAACCTATGAACAACATTCTTATTATATGTTCAAATTGTTCTGATTACATCTAATAAACTTATGAAACAGCTGGCAAGTGGAGAGAGAGTAGTAATTAAAAAGGAATTAAAAAATTATGAAAAAGTGCAACGGTTTGCCATTTAATGCTCACAAGGATGGATACACATCAAAAGTGTATTATATTTCATCTGATGTGGAATGGATAAACCAGCTCATCAGGAACGGGAAAGACGTGGAATGGATAAACCACCAACTTCCTTCCAAACGACCCTTCCAACACCCAAAAGCTCATCCAATACTTTCATTTATTTCTACCAACTTTTAGGTTTTAATTTCGGACAATGGTACAATGACACGCTTACGTGGCAAAAACATTTAAATGACACACTATTTTTCACTTTTTTCTTCTAAAATTACTCTTTTATCTTCAATAAATGTTAAAAAAGAGCGGAACCCACCGTGTCAAATGAATGTTTTTTCAAAAGTGTGTGTCAAAATATCTTTATTCTTTAATTTCAGTATAATATTATGTATTGAAGAGAATAAAAAAGAAAAATAAAAAAAAAATGAAATTAGTTAAAAATTTGACTAAATAGAAAAGTGAAAAAATGTTTTTTTTTTCCCTGTAAATGAGTAGGCCGAGAAACACATTGTTATCACCTTTTCTTTTTTTCTCCATTCTAAATCATTTGTTTCCACTTCTTCAAGTCCAAACCGAGGGTGAATATCTATTCTAACACTCAAGTCAGATTTTACTCAATGAACTTAATTTACAATTAAGTATTCAAACTAAATTAAACTAACTTTATCTCTATAACTTACCCTCATATTTATAGGTATTTAGTGGATCTTAAATTGATGTTGGTCCAATAAGAGATATTTTGTGGACCTTAAATTGACGTTGACCTAATAACACTAATGTTTGTGCTGGTCCAATTACAGTTCAATGCTCACATGCCCATTTCGCTTAACTATTAACTTAAAAAATACACCGAACAACCATCAATATATACTGTTCAGTTAATATATCATATTGGATGGTGATGGTAAAACAGTTTAACGAATATAGAATGTAGGAAGACTAAGCCAATGTGACTGAATATACCTCTTATTAAAATTTAAATATGAAAGTACAGGTGATGAGAATATAAAGGAAACTAAAGTACATGACAATTGTAATAACAGACAAACAGTTGTCTAAAACAAATTTTGTTTTACAAAGTCAACACTCCCCTCTTAAAACAAACTGCTAACTTGTCTAACTCCAAGATGAGTTCTGAGTTTCTCAAAACGTGCTTGGCGTAGAGCTTTGGTGAATATGTCAGCTGTTTGATTTTCGATTGAACAGTATTCAAGTTTCAGCATACCTCTGTTAACTTGCTCTCTCAAATAGTGAAACTGTGTTTCTATATGTTTTCTCCTACCATGTGAGATAGGATTTCTTGCTAAACTGATGGCTGATTTGTTATCTATGTACAATTGAATTGGTCTGCAGCATTCGATCATTAATTCTTCCAGCAAAGTATCAAGCCATGCACTCTGACATGCGGTTTTAGAGGATGCTATATACTCGGCCTCACAAAATGACAATGCTACAACGCTTTGCTTCTTGGAACACCAGCTCACCGTTGCTCCCATGTACTTGAATATGTATCCAAACGTGCTTTTCCTGTCTGTTTGGTCTCCACTCCAGTCCGAATCAGACCAGGCTTCTAACATTCCTGTTACTTTCTCAAACTTATTAGGATAGAAAAGGCCATAGTTTGTAGTTCCCTTTAGATACCGTAATATGTGTTTAGCAGCGTAGAGATGAGATTGCCTGAGGTCACCCATAAATCTACTAATTACTCCTACACCATAACTAATATCAGGCCGACTGTTACAAACATACCTGAGAGATCCAATTATCTGCTTGAACAGGGTAGCATCTACCTTCTTATCATCAGTTTGGAGACTCAATTTAGCATTGGCCATTAAAGGTGTGCTTACACTATTACAGTTTTCCATACCGAATCGTTTTAAAATATCATCAACATACTTACTCTGATGCACAAATATTCCACCTGGTGTTCGCAAGAATTCTAATCCAAGAAAATAACCGAGACTGCCAAGGTCAGTCATCTCAAAATCTCCTTTCATCTTTGCCTCGAATTCATCAATAGCTTTTACATTGCTGCCTGTTATCAGTAGATCATCTACATACAAGCAAATCAGTAGAATACCATTTTCTTCAGTCCGTTTTACATACACTCCAAACTCGACCATACACTTTCGGAAACCATTTTTTATCAGCCAAGAATTAATGTGAGCATTCCAAGCTCGTGGTGCTTGTCTAAATCCATAAAGGGCTTTGTTCAATCTAAGCACCTTCCATTCTTCACCCTTCTTCTCGAAACCAGGGGGTTGTTTCACATATACTTCTTCTTCTAGTGGACCATTCAAGAAAGCCGACTTAACATCCATTTGACAGATCTCCCATCCTTTGATGTTTGCAACAGCCACCACAAGTCTTACGGTTTCTAACCTTGCTACAGGCGCAAACACATCTGTAAAGTCCACTCCCGGCTTTTGCAGAAAGCCTTTTGCAACCAATCTCGCCTTCAGTTTGGAAATGCTTCCATCTGGTTTTAGCTTTGTTTTGAATATCCATTTGACCTCAATTGCTTGTTTGTGCTTAGGCAAAACTGTCATTGTCCATGTTCCATTCTTCTCTATTGCTTTCAATTCTTCAATCATTGCTTTCTTCCATTCCTTTGTTTTGATTGCTTGATCCCAAGACAACAATTCAGCATTAACAAAAAATGCATAATGAGCAAACTCACCTGCTTCTGTAACCTCATTATCAGCGTAGACCTCATGATTCTCTAGCCTTGTGGAGGGAAATCTGGTTCGTTGTGATTTTCTGATGTTGTTGACCTCTTCATCTGTAGTCATCTGATCACCAACTTCAAATCTCCTATCTTCTAACCAACTGGGTACTACTCTGCTAGGTCCTGCATCTGATTTCATTTCCTGCCAATCATATGTAGCTGATTCATCAACAATAACATCTCTACTGATTATTATCTCCTTCTTCCTCAGGTTGTACATCCTATATGCGCCTGTGCTGTGAAAACTAACCAGTATTAAAGGTTCACTTTTGTCTTCAAGTTTTCTTCTCTTCTCGTCTAGAATGTGTTTATGGCAAATGGAACCAAATATCTTCAGATGTTTCACTGATGGCTTGACTCCAGTCCACGCTTCTTCTGGAGTAGAGTTTATCAAAGCTTTGGTTGGGCACCTATTTAGCAAGTAAGCTGCTGTAACAACAGCTTCTCCCCATAGGTTGTGCGGAAGACCTTTTCCTTTCAACAGACATCTTGTCATCTCTACAAGTGTTCTGTTCCTCCTTTCGGCTAATCCATTGTGCTGCGGGGTGTAAGGTGCTACAACTTCACGAACAATACCCTTTTCTTCACAGAATCTGTTCATCTCGCCTGAATTAAACTCTCCTCCGCCATCAGTTCGAAGTAGCTTAACTTGTAGGGTAGATTGTCAATACTTCTATCGAGTTGTTGCGCATATTCATGGTGTAACCTTTTTCAAGAAGTTGTCCAAGACTTAGTAAATTGCTCTTCATTGTGGGAACAAACAGCATTTCATCCATGTAAGCAGTCTCACAATTCTTGCATGTCAGCAAAACTCTACCAACTCCTTCTGCCATCACCATGTTGTCATCTGCAAACCTTATCTTGCTCTTCTTCCTTAGATCAAGCTCGACCAGCCAATCTCTTCTTCCCGTCATGTGATTGGAACATCCAGTGTCAAGATACCAACACTAGTCATTCTCTTCATGATCACGATTATTATTTGTCAACAAGACACGTTTGGTTTTTAAGTTTTCTGCTCCATGTTGCCCTTCACCTGCATGTGCCACGGGTTTAATAAAATTGTTGTGTGCATCTGACCGACAACACCTGTCCTCATTGTTGCGTGCATCTGACCGACAACACCTGTCCTCAATCTTTGACGTGTCTGTTTGTCGTATTGCATCCAGAAATAATGCGTGATCAACATTCTTGTAACTCTTGTCCTTCAACATTAAATCTTTATTCCCTTCTTCTATATTTTCTTCCGCAACACCCATTAGTACTACCAATTCCGATTCAAAATCATGAATGTCCTGTGCCAGATTAGTGGCATCATCATTTTTGTTCTTCTTGGCTGACTCGTTGTGCCAGCACTCAGAGGAGTAGTGTCCATACTTCTTGCATGTATAACACTGTATATTTCGTTTGTCGGTGCCTTTTCTGCCTCTACCTCTCGGGCATCTACCTCCTCTGCTACCTCCATCCTCTCCATTTTCTTCACCGCTTTGTTCAGAGTATGTCACATTTCTTCCTCCATTTCGGCCACCACCACCACGCGATCTTCCTCTACCTCTGCCTCGGTTCTTGCAGCCTGATTTTGCTCTTGCTTGGAAAGCTTGATTCGTTGCTTGTGTCGCTGCTGCTTTCTCAACGTTCTTTCTTTCAAGCAGTCTCTGTTCATGCGCAACGAGAGAGTTCTATAATTCCTCAATTTTCAATGTTTCCAAATCTCTACACTCTTCAATGGTGATCACAATATGATCATACTGTGGTGTCAAACTACGCAAAACCTTTTGGATTAATTTTCTATCTTTTACAATTTTTCCACAGGCCCTCATGTCATTGACAAGAGTCTGGATTCTTCCCATGTATTCTGTCACAGTTTCCTCTACACCCATCCCCAGAAGCTCATATTGACGTTGCAATGCTTGTAGTCTCACTTTTTTAACTTTTCCAGTATTCCCATATCCTTCTTGGAGAATATCCCACGCTTCCTTGGCAATAGACGCTTTAGAGATCTTTTGAAAGATAGTTGGAGAAACGCATTGATGAAGGAGCATTCTGGCTTTGCAATCCAGACGACGTTCTTCTTTGTGAAGTTTCTTCGTTGGTGCTATATCATCTTCTTTGCTTTCTTTAATTCCCTGTCTCACGACTTCATCAACTTCTTGATATCTAAGAATTGCCTCCATTTTAACTCACCAGTCATCAAAGTCTTTTCCATCAAAGACTGGGAGGTTGTTGTGCATCATACTTGCCATCGCACCACTCTTTTGATCGTCACCAAGGTTCTGCAATTTTCCTGAATCGAAACGAATGCTCTGGATACCACTATTGGATGGTGATGGTAAAACAGTTTAACGAATATAGAATGTAGGAAGACTAAGCCAATGTGACTGAATATACCTCTTATTAAAATTTAAATATGAAAGTACAGGTGATGAGAATATAAAAGAAACTAAAATACATGACAACTGTTATAACAGACAATGTCTAAAACAGATTTTGTTTTACAAAGTCAACACCATTCAGTTAATATATCATATTTATCGTCGACACTGACTTATTATTTGACTTACTGGTCGGATTAAACATTATATCATGCAGTATCTATTTTATCTCTGATAATATATATTGTCGTGGTGGGAGTTGTAAATCTGATATATGATTTTGGGATATTCTTGTTTAAGTAAAGTTGGATGATAATTTTTGTAAAGTCTGAAAAGGAGTACATGCAGAAAATTGAGCAACCAACGGTGAAGTTGGATGATATTATTCTAAATTTGGAAAATATAGGAAGATAATGTTTGTGAGATGATCTGGACACATAGAGAAGGTGTTAAGAGGGGAGAACAATCTCCGACGTCGCGGGGAGTTTAGAGTTTGGACCACCCTGAAAATGAGTGAAGTAATTCTTAATGCAATTTATAATTTTTGTCGGAGCCGACGCTGCTAGATTTGTGAACATTATCACTCCCACGATAGTCGTGTGCCCGTGCTTGTGTTTCACGCTTTTCTTATTTGATATTAATTTAATAAGTTTAAAATTAATCAAATATCTAATATAAATCATAAATTATAAAGTTCACATTCAAGATAAATAAGACAAACATTCATATTTATCAATGATTGAATTTTTCTATAAATAGTCACACGCCAAAATTATAGTGAGAAGATGAGAAATTAACCTTCGTAGAGAAAAATATTTTGAAGAAAAAACGTTTCTCAATCAACTCCACACGAAAATGACAAAAAGAAAATAATTTTTAACCACTAATGAAAATTTTAACTCACAAATTAATCGCCGTCATGGAGAGAGAACTTCGTGCATGGAGAAAATAAAATAAAAAATAAAAAAAATGAACGATATAAGTTTTTTTAAAACACGTTTACATTTAACTTATATTTTTTATGTCTGATATTTATAGAAAATATAAATTTACATATGTTGTATATATCTCAGAAGCAAATTTATATTCGATATTTACAGGTCAAATTTAATTACAAGAATCTCACCATATATTTTCTATATTTGTTACATACATATCAAACATAATTTCAGTGATATGGTAAGCTGTTTGTGTATTGGTATTAGCGCAACTAATTCATTTTACGACCTCTCTGTGAACGGTTAATATGTTATATGCTATACGTTTTGCACATGAATTCATTTCTAGTGAAATTATTTTCTTCACAGGTAAATTATATGCTAATATATTGGTATTAGCGCAACTAATTATTTTCTTTTTTTGGTAAATTCTTATACTAATAATTATTCGTCAAGGTTTTATAAGATTTTATTTTTTTCAAAAGAATATCAACATTTCAATTTATACTAATAATTCTTTTAGTTGGTAGATTATTTCTTATTTGTAGAATAGGTTGACATATAGAAAAGTAGAGTTTCTCTATATACTTTTTTTCTCATTAAACACTTTTGATTATGTTTTTTATTTTTTACAAATGAATTTTTAATCATAAATATATTTATGATTATAGAATCACTTAACGCCATTATATATTGTCTAATGTTAATGTTATTTTATCTGGTCTATAAATTAAACACTGTACCATCTAAATGTATATGATATAATTACGTCTACTATATAGCATGTAGACTATATATAGTCTTATGTTGAGACTTCAAACACATTTATTTATTTTTATATTATTTGTAGAAATAAATATTCTAACCATCTTTAATATACAGTTCATGATTGTCATCCTACTTCCAAATAAGCCAATCTAAACTTATTCGTCTAACTTTAAATTTTAAGGAAAAGAAAATTAATATAAATTTTAAGAAATATTTTACCGTTACACGTTCACGAATTTTTTAAGTAAATTCAACACTTATTTCAAATCACGTTTATTTTTATGTTTCTGATTACATATGATATTGGTCATTTTTTTAGAATATACTTACATTCATCTTCAATTATAAAGTTATCTTCAATACACTAATGGAAAATTTTGCATAGTAAAACAAAAATAAATAATAATTTTAAACTTATTAAGATTTAAATGTTAAATACTAAAGAACGATGCATTGTTCGGAAAAATATCTTTGATAATTGTTTGTATAAAACAAACGCCTCAATCATTGGTATTAATAGATATGACTTCGTCTAGTCATCACTCCTATCTTCCCACATCTCTATTCCAGTACATCAAGAAGCTTAACATAGATTTTTTTTTATAATATTTGACACGTGTCATTTTATTATTAACTTTAAAACACGTTAATATAACCATAAATAAATAATGAATCATAAAATAAGACACTTGTATTATATAAAAAATATAAAAATATGCTAATTAAAATGTGATTAAAAAAATTTGTATCAAAATATTTTTTATATTGCATAATTTGAATTCGAAAATTAAAAAATAAATCACAATTATATAATCTGAACATAAAATAATTTTTAAATAAAACAATTCAAAAATAAATAAAAATATTAAATTATATGATTTAGTGTAATCAGATTTTTTGAATTTTAAAATTCAGATTTTTTTTAATTTTAAATTTTACAATTCAAAAAAGTTTAAAATATTAACTTTTTATATTTGTGGAGACGCAAGATGAAAATATAGTGTAGGAAGAATTTGCTCAACCCAGTAGTACTCACATTTTAGGAGAACTTTTTTTTTTCTTTATTTAAGGATTATTTTTTTATCAACTGTTCATGAATATTATTCTTTATACATGTACGGAAATTTTCAATTAAACCTCTTCCACAGATATAATAAAATGTTGAACTAAAATCCCGTGATGAAGTACATGAAATCAATCCTTCAAGTAACACAATATGACAATGTCAGTTGTGGACGATCGTTGGGCTAGGCCCAGCCCAAATTTTATTTTGAACATTGGCACTGCCTGAGGCCCACTAGAAACTGAATTGTGGAAGCTAATGGCAATGTATCTCTTCGAAGACAGTAATTACCACAGTTGAAACTTGAGCTTTAGACAGTCTTTCTGAACATACTGATTCATTTTTCTTGAATATAAAGTATAATAGTACAAGTATATATTATTAATATTATGATTATATGTTTTCTAGGTTGACAAATATATAATTTAAATTATTATTTATAATAAATAATTAACTTCAAAATATATTAAACATATGAATGAACATTTTTATATATAAATCATATTCATTATTGTTAAATATAATGAAAACTATATTTAGGATTAATTTCCTTAAATACATGTAAGATTTCTATTTATAATAGAAGAAATATGTACTAAATCCAAAATACAAATAAGAAATAATAACAAACTAACTAAAGATAAAAGATAAATATAAAATAAAGATAATATATTTAATAATTATAAAATAACTTATATTTTTAGTTTAAATTATTAATACTTAAAAAAAAACAGTTGAAATTCAAGTTAGTACTAAAGATATTAAAAATAATAGATTTAAAGATACAAAATATTAAAAAAATTCTTCAAAGCGTTATCATAAAAAAGATAACTAAACTACTTTCTTAAAAATGAAAGTTAAGGGCCTTCTCTTATTCACACACTAGAACACTTAGCTTTTAAAGATAAATGAGTCTCAAAATACTTTATACACAATTGGGCTGATCCTGTATATTATCACCCTTTATCCGAAAAATAGCTACGGGGCTAGGTAGACAAATAGTTCCTATTTTCTTCACGCACCCCATAAATTGTGATATTGCCATATTTACCCTTACTTAAAATAGGGTTACTCCCTTACCATCTCAACTTCTTCCTACACCTCCTTAATTTTTTTTATTCCAAAATTAAAATATTTTAACTTTTATTATTTATCTTTTTTACCTTTTTTAAAATCCTAATTCATTCATTTGCCGTCTTCACCCACCCCCTTCCCTTTTCTCACACAAACCCCAGCTCCTCATTTTCTCTCTTCCTCTCTTCTTCACACAGAGCATGCACCCCCTCCATGTCTCTTCTCCTTTCATCTTCCGTTCCACATTTTTGTTGTTAAAGCTTTGTTATTTTGGTGTTTGGTTCGAGCTCCTTCTCGGTTGGTTCGTGATGTAGATAGCGTTGTAGAGTTTGGTGCTTGATTTCGTTTGGTCTTCCATCTAGGTTAGTAGTTCATGTTGTGTATAAATTCAAGGGATGTATGTGTTGTGTAAAAGGAAGAAAAAGAGAACAACGAATCTTTGAACGAATATGGAAAATCGGTTCAAGCTTTCGCGTTTTAACTCTTTTAATTTTTTTGTTTTGTTTTTAGTTTTTTAATTTATTTTTTTTTTTGTAGATTTTATTATTTGAACAGTGTAAATTTCTATATTATTATTTTTGTATTATTATTGATGTATAAATTTAAAATCGGTAGATATTTTGTAATTTGATATTTTTTGTATTATTATTTATGTATAATTTTTTTTTAAAAAAATAAAACAAAATGTTGAAAGACTTTAATGGATGTGGAAAATCCGTTAAGCCTTTAGATGTCGATATCTAGAGTTGCCAAAGCGGGTAATCTGGCTCAATCCTGCTCAACCCATCATGGGTCATTTAGTGAGCCAACCTGACTCATTTATCAGCGAGCTAGAAAAAGGTTGTTACTCTCTACACTTTCCCAAGTGGACTTGTACCTCCCCATTAATTTAATTTATTTCAAAAATATTCTACACCTCATTATTTTCTTTATTCCAAAAATACCCTACACCTCCCCACTATCCTTAACAATCTTTCTCTTTCTCTCTCTACATTAATGGAGCATTCACGTGGTTCAGATTTGAATCCATCTTTCTCTTTCTCTTTCTCTTTCTACATTAATGGAGCATTCACGTGGTTCAGATTTGAATTTGTAACATACTACAAAATATAAAATTCAGAAGAAACTACTTCTACCATTTCCATTTTATAAAATTAAAAGTTATATGCAAATACAAAATAATAAACATAATAATATTAATAGTAAATAATGATATATTATTATTATTATATACTAACTTTATAATGACGAAAGAACTAAATAAATTATAAATCTTTAACAAATAACTATTTTTTATATTTTAAGTATTTAATAATATTTTTATATTATTTATCTAATAAATTAAATATTTTATTCAAGTTATTAAAGTCAAACATGTCGGTGAGTTAAATCATAATATAATGTTAAAAATTATAGATATTATATGTAAAAAAAAAAGATACATGTATGTAAACATTTTTCTATAAATTTTAAACAAAATTTTACCATTTATTAAGTAATTTGAAAAGAAAAAAATATATTCAACAACGAAAATAACATTGAATCAAACTTATTTAAGAACTTCAAATTTAAGTCATGTAAATGCTCTATTAATGAGCCATGTAAATGCTTCATTAATCTAGAGAGAGAAAGAGAAAGATTGCTAAAGATAGTGGGGAGGTGTAGGATATTTTTGGAATAAAAGAAAATAGTGGGGAGGTATAGAATATTTTTGAAATAAATTAAATTAATAGGGAGGTACAGGTCCCACTTGGGGAGGTGTAGGGAGCAACACCCTAGAAAAATCTGAACCTGGCTCGACCCACCACGGGTTGGTGGGTAAACGGGTTGGCTCACTAGCCCATATAATTAGAGTTTTTTAAATAAAAAAAATTACAAACTTTCTATATTCAAATTTAAACAAATATCACTCCCAAAAACTGATGTTAAACTTAAGATAATTCAAAATAATAATAAAAAGTACAATATAATCCAAATATCATCAAAAAATAAACACAAAAAAATGCTCCTTGAAGAATTTCAGTGCAGAAGTGAGAGCGACAGCACCGTAAATGAGGGTAAGTTCTGAGAGTGATTTGTGAGAGTAGAGGTTACTTTTTTGGTATACAGTGAGTGAAGAGAGTATTTTATTTTTTAGGGTTTCATAAATAAAATAATAAATTAAAAAAAATAAAATTAGGTAGGTGGATTGGCGGGTCAACCCGGCCCACCACAGGTTCAATCCGTATGAGCCGAGTTTAAACGAGCCGAGTTGAAATCTAACCCGCATAAAAAAAAATCAATTTTTTCAATCCCAACCTGGCCCGAACCCATGTTGAGCCAGGTTGGCTCGCGAATTATGATTTATTTTGACGGATTTATCGATATCGTCGACTAATTTTAATATTTGTTCAACAGATATTAATATCCGTTTAAGGTAACCACCAAAAATTAAATATTTTACATGGATGAAAGAGAAATGAAAAGGTATAGGTAGAAGTCTCTGGTTGTGTAGGGAGTAACTCTCTTATTTCGAACGTGAAGCCACTGAAGATGTTCCTCGAGAGATAATGTTGATGAAGTTTCAGAAGGCGAAAGAAAATAACTTTCGGATCCAGAGTCTCTTAAATTCTTAGTAATGGACTAGGCCCACTTATTTGTTATAAACGGCTCACTCAACCCATTTTTCTGCACCTATACTTTTACTAATTTTGGCAAATGTTTAAAGCTTCATAGATATTGATATTTAAGTAACTTAAAAGTTATATATATATATATATATATATATATATATATATATATATATATATATATATATATATATATATATATATATGAGATTTTTTTATTTAATACATTTTAGTGAAGTGTATCAAATTTTAAGTTAAAAAAAAAATTATTAAAAAAAACCAACTTTAAATCTAAAGATATTTTAATAATTTTAAAATTTAATTTCAAATGAAAAAATAAATTATAGTTATTTTTTATTTTCTATTTTCTGCAATAAAATTCCTCCATTTAATTGGTTAAATCTTTTATTTGCTCTCAAATTAAAATTGACTTAGTAAAAAAAACACAAGAAAAAAAACTATATAAAATTTAAGAACCACACAACCATTCAATGATCTAACTTTACATATTGTAACATGTTTCATAACTTGATTACAACCTATAGTTGAAAACAGTTGCATCAAACAATCAAAATGTAACTTATTAGCTTAATAATTCCATAAAAGAAGAACATTCGACACCTAAGCACATCTTCAAAACAAAATCATCAATATCTAACATAAATAATATAACTTATCGGCTATCCAGTAACTTCCCTGAGTTGTAGGATATAAAAGGTTAGATAGACTAAGTCACAGTGAAACCATGAAGCTTGGACTACTATGTTTTTAAATAGAAAAAAATTACACTCTAATATTAACTACAATATATTTGCTATAATTTTTGACTTATTAGTAAAACTTGATTAATCACAAATTCAATTTACAATTAACTTTAAGAAAAAATAAGAACTGTTGCCTTTAAACAACCACCAACGGGCATATAAAAACTTTTTGTGCATTCTAAACATGATTTATTTAAGTTTTAAAATATCAATTGCTTATAAATGGTGTGAAAATAAGGCGTTGCCTCATACACATAAGCAACATGTTTTTTTTTTTTTTAAATGCAGTAGTGTCTTTTAGATATACTAAAATCTTTATATTAGTTCAAAATATAAAGCGAGCGTTTAGAGTTATTGATATTTCTTGATTTTAACTTTTAGTTAATATTAAGAATATTTCAAATTAATAATTGATTAATCGATCAGAAAATTAAAAATTGGATAACATTTTTATTTGTATCAAATTCAAATTATGTTAGAGTTTACTAAGTTAGTTTATTTTAAACTCGATTAATTAAAATAATACTTTATTTTATTTCGTAAAATAATTTACAAAGGAAACTGGAAGAAATATTACATAACTATTTTGTCAATTAGCACAATATTTTTGTTTACAAAATTATATTTATAAGAATTTTTAATTTTTAATTTTTAATCGTTTCAGAGAATATTTATTCATATATATATATATATATATATATATATATATATATATAATTTGACATTTAAATTAAAAAAATAAAAACATATTTAATCTAATAAATTTAAAGATTATCACATGATAAAAAAAATATTGATTAATTTAACATTTTTATAGTGAGGTGAGCTTTATTAATATATTGAAAGTAGTGTTTTGTTTTATATATATATATATATATATATAAAAGGAAAATATATTTTAATACCATTTTTTGACACCATTCTGACACTGTACACGTGTCAAAATGTGGTTGAACGATTTCAAATTAAAAAAACAAATTTTGATTTTTCTTTTCCAAATATATCTCTGCCTCAACTTTTTTTTAATTTGAAATGTCCAATCACATTTTGACACGTGTGCAGTGTCAAAATGGTGTCTCAAAAATGATTTTCCAAAAAAAAAAAGTTTGAATTGAAAGGTGAATTTAAATGTCGACCCAGAATGAGATGCATGAAATACGTGGATGAAAAGAAGTTCCACTGAAGAGGTTAACTGATAATCTCCATGTGCATCTTTATCTTTTTCTTCCACGCCTCAATCTTCAATCCACAATGCCTCCTTTTTCCCCCAAACTCATGGAACACTCTGTCGTAACTCTCGAGGATTCTGTCCCACACTTTTCTTCATAAATATTAATATTCTATGTCATGTATTAAACCTTCACCCTGTTCTTCCTTCAAACACACATTTATCTTAGTCAATATATTACTATAACTATTTTTATATGTTTTCAATCTACCTTTTCGGTTCAGAAATCGCCGTAGAAGCATTCACATTTCTGTTACATTTTATTTCTTTCTCAAGATATTTTGAAAAAAAAAAAACTTTAGGAAGTGATTGTAAGAAAAAAAAAGCTATTTGCTTATTCCGGATAAACGATATTGAAATTTATTTTAAAAAAATAAGTTTTTGAAATGAATTCAAAAGGATATAAACAATATTGTATCAGAGGGATCAGACTATCGAAGAGGTCAAAAAGTTGTCTTAAAAGAACTGATAGATAGGCAGGACGGTCGATGGATCGCTTGGAGAAGACCGACGGTTCTTAACAGACAATTTACAATAATTTTCGGTTTAGTACAAGATTAAGATAAGATGCAATTAGAATCATTGAGCTGAGATTAAGATTTCGCTAATAATAGACCGATAGTAAAAATTATAAATATAAATCAAAGATACAAGGTGGGTGATTCACATTTACTGTACATTTATTACTGTCCTATATTCATTTCATGAAACTATAATGTCAAAAATCCTTTGGCAGGTCTCACACCAGACAGTCATTGAAGAAGAAAACATTAAAAAGTGAAACTGGACAACCTAAAAGATAAATTGTTAAAGTATCGATAGTAATTCGACCTCAGAATCGAAACAAACACAGTATTTTTTTTTTTAAAAGCTAGAATAGATATTCTTATACCCAAAACGTGCCTAAGCATAAAAATATAATGTTCTGGATGGAAAGTGTTAGCAATACACGCATTCTATTTTTAATAGAAATTTATTAGAAGTAACAAAATGAGGGGAAAAAATTGCATCAGTAGTTTAAAAAAGTGTTGTTGTTGATTTTCATTTCCAAATAAATCGCTAGAATGATGCGATTTGGAAATGACTGACGTAAATTCAAAGACGTGATTTTGCCATATTTCATTTTAGAATATTTTCCATTTTCTAATAACTTTCAATTAATCGATTTATATCTATAATAAGTTAATTTGTTTTAATTATAAATTGAAGTGAACTTAATAATTGAAAAGCCCATTAAATATCATTATTGAAGCTAACGAATACCTATACAGTTTGTAGTTGCAGCTCTTTTTTGGTAGATTAGTTAACAGTTATTTGGGTGGATGAACTTGTTGGATTTCTCTGCACTCTGCACTCTGCACTCTGCACTGATACACCAACCATTTTACCTTGATTGGTGGGATTAGAATATTTTATCTTAAATGCACTTTCTTTTTCGATAGTCTTAGTCAACACTGTGCACTTATGTGTCTGCGCGTGTGTCGGTTAATTATACAGAGAGAGAGAGAGAGAATTCAAAATTGAACATAATCACAAATATTATATATATCAATATCAACTCTTCTGCACTTGCTTTCTCACATACCAGATTCACCAATTTGGTTCTGTGAAGTTTACAGGCAGAGGTTGTAATCATACGAAAGTAGACCATATCAGAAACCCCAAAAGACAAATGGTGAAAAACAATGTAAGAAAAACTAAACAAGGAAAGAAAAGAATAGAATGGAAGAACAAAACATAGGAAAATATACAGCCTAGCTAAACAAATGACCGTAGGTAATTAATAGGGTCATTCTCTTTTCATTTTTTTAATAATTTTCTCGGGGTCATGGTCATAATCAGCAGCGGGAACCCTTCCTGCAGATGAGTGCACCCGCATTGGTCGTAATGGAGCCCACCAGCGAAGATGGCCTCGCGCTCAGGCTAGACGCTCTTGCATAGCTAGAGGAGGCTCCTGCTCCCGATGCTGTGAAAAACGCACCGTTTACCATTAGGTCTCCCTCAGACCTCCAATTCCACCCTTTCCATTCGCTCTCTGGTGCATCCTCATGCTTTGTCACCTACACAATTTCACAAATCAATATAAATATATTTACTCTTAAAAATCAATATATATATATATATATATCAGGAATAATACCTCTTTGCTGAATCTGTCATCGGGTGCAACGAACCTATTTCCTTGACTGTTGATAGTTGGGTCGGCACTTCCTCCAATGGCATACATTTCCCAGTGGGTATAGTCATTGTTCACCACATGAAAATATCCATGTCTACACCTGCACGCATCACCAACATTTTTTCTCTTTCAAATTTCGCCACCAGGACCCCACATAATTGCAAAAGTAACCCTTTTGCTTTGACTGTTTTCCCTCCCTCTTTTTCTCAAATTTCACCGGCAAAGCAATTTTGGAAAATGGAAACAAGATTTTACTTTATTACTTTACCTTGGCATCCTCTGAACCAGCCCTTCCCCAAAGTGGTTGAAAGCAATTGTGACCTGCATGTTCTTGTCTTGAGTGTAGGCGTCGCTGTGGCCCAAAAGCATCACTTTATCATGGTGAGTCATGTAATTGTTGGAGATGGTAATGGCGGTAGACCCATGAATGGCATCGATCAACCCATCATTGCAGTTAGACAAAGAGCAGTGGTCAACCCATATGTGGCTTCCTCCAAATATGGACACGCCATCACCATCGGATACGGTCCTCCACCCGTAATGCCGTGGGGAGTCCCGCACCATAGCATTCCCCCCTTGCTTACAGTCATGAATGTTTATGCCATGGATTATAACATTCGTCACATACTGAATCGTAATGCATGGCCCACCCGCAATGTGCACGCTGGCTCCTCTTCCGTCGATCGTCTTGAACGAGTTCATTATAAGCTCCTCCTTCAGCTTAATCACCATGTCCCTCGCGAATATGATCCAAAGAGGCTCCTCCTGAATCACCGCGTAACGGAGCGTCCCCGGCTTAGGCGTCACCGCGTCATCGTCGCTTGAATCCGTCACCACGTAGATTTTCCCGTTCTTTCCTCCAATCGCGTTTTTCCCAAACCCAATTGCACAATCCGCCAGCCTCTGCCTGTTCTTCTCCCAGTTCGGGTCACACCTCCAACAGTCGTCTATTGGGTTACCTGTCCCACATGACAGGTAACCCAAATTCCTCCTGGCCACAGAGGCATTGATTTTCCTGCATCAAACAGACAAATATATAAAATTTATGAGGCATTTAATAAGAAGTGTGTGACAAAATATGTTGGTAACATTTGTGTGAGCACATTGCTTTAAGAAGTGTGGTGAATGTAGGTTTACCTGTTAACTTCCTGGGCAACGAATTCAGGGTTTTGAACAGGTGAAGAAGAAATGAGGGAGACGGAGAGGGTGAGGAGAGAAAAGAGGAGGAAGAGGAGAGAGGGGGAAGTGGTTGCCATGTGTTGATTTGGTGAAGTGTGAGGAGAAAGTACGTAGTTGGAGGGGGTATATAAAGGAATGAAAGCTGGGCTAAACTGAACATGTAGGACCCAGGTGCTTCGTGATTTCTGGTTTTACGGGATACCAGTTGGGCAGTTTTGTCCGTTAAGCAAGCCCCAAATGATGGGGGAACCTCCCGAGTAACATTACGAGTAAAACAAAATATGAGGAATGTGCTATCAAATGATGTTTTCTTTTACCACTTCCTCTGTTGTTGCTTTTTAACACTCATAATAATTAATATTACAGCATAACAACCAAATAGATGTTTTTGAAAAAGTTCCGGGCTCCATGTTGACACATTAGCTTGCATAAGCTCTGAGGATAATGAAATTAAGTAGGCATGGGCAGTTTGATTAATTGAGTTATTCAAGGGGCGTGGTGAAAGTAAAAGCCTCCTCAAAAGGAGGGATCATGTGATGCAATGAGGTGTTGGCAACTTTGAGTTAACTGTGTTCATATTGGGTGTCAAAATAAACTCTTTACCCCATTTTTGGCACCAAATTCTCTATATTTTGACTTTGTTTCGCATAAGCGAGTTAGATCGTGAAAAATTGAAACATTACTGGGTGGAAGACATTGACTTGGTTGCTCCTATGGGTCCATCTATTACTTTTCCTACAGAGGCATCTTGGAAAATCTTGAGCTTGCATTGTTAATTCTTTTAATCTGAAATTAATACGATTAGCTGTCTATTTTTATTCTTAAAAGATTTTTCTAATTTATTTTTATCTGCTTTGTTCTTCTTTTGTATGGTAATAGTAATGTATAACATAAGTGGTTGGTTCATATGCAAGAAATTATTGAATTAATAGAGAGTTGAAGAGGAAATGTAAGCAGAATGATGAAAATATACACCGACAGTGAGAGAGGTTTTGATGAAGGCGTGGATAAGAACGATTGGTTTTTTGTTGGGTATTGAACTTTTGGTCTAATGATGTTGCCCATAGGTGCTTGGTGTTAAGCATATAGGTATATAGATGAGTTAGCATAGAAAGAAAAAGAATACCATTTAAGGTGTTGGAGTTGTGAAATTGTAAGAACCCATATTCATAATAGGACAGAGACTCCTGAAACGACATGAGAAATTTTTTACTTGAGCTGCCTTATAATTGCCTTCTCAATCATATCCTTGGATTATATGGGGTCCCCAAACTCTCCCTTTGCTTGCGTGACAAGGGAAAACAATTGCGTTTTATTGTGTTAGTAAAATCCAAAAACACAACTTAAACTCACTTTTATTTCCATTTTTTTTTATTCTTCCTTCATTACATATACACAATTGTTTGTAATCAGAAATAAGTTTAATGTTTGAATATGTTGAAGTCATTTTAGTATAAATGTTTAATTTATACATATACTTTCTCTTATAGAAACTCACATTATGATAATGTATTTTACTCATAAATAAGATGAGATTGTACACTAGATCAGTCGTAAGATCGTACATTAGATCAGTCGTAAGATTATATTTTCGTGATGAACAATATATGATTGATCGAACGGTTAAGTTATTACAAGATTAATATTAATATTAATTAGTTAAAAACAAAACAAGATTATAAGCAATTAGATCGTAATTAATCCAAAAACTATAAATATACATTTTAATAAAAAGATAAGTGATTATATTTATAACACATTAATTATTATAAATATTGAACAAACACTGACTTTGACATTGAAATATTTTATACAATTAACTTCTTAATTTATTTCAAAAAAATAAAGGATGAATAATGATAAAAATAAACATTTAAATATATAAAACTTAAAAGACTCGTAACCTCGATCTTATAATCCAAAATATATAGTAAAACACTCAAATATTAAGATTGTTTTATTTTGCTTCAATTTTAGAAAATAATCCTTTTTTAATTTTCAAAATTATATAAAATATGTACTCTAATACTTGCTTTTATACCTAAATAAATCAAATATTGAGATATAATAAAGTTAACTAGAAAACGACATATTGTTTTAATCATAATGTAAATGTATTGCTTTTTCTTTTTTGAAAAAAATGTTTTTTCCCCCTTTTGTAAGAAGTTACAATTTATTTTTTACTGACAAATGAGAGAAATTGAGATTAATTGTAAACATTTATTTGTGTGAAAATGGATTTAAATTAATCTAAAAATATATTCCAATCCAAATACAGTAATTGGTTTGTTTTGAAAGGAAATAAATATTATTAATAGAACCTTTCTATTTTTTTTTTAAAAAAAATTTTTTTTTTTTTTTTTTTTTTTAAATGAGTGTATACACATTGGGTTAATTCATCTTCTTAGCTAAACTACAAGTTTGTATTTTTATCATCATTGCAACAAGATATGATAAGTGTTACCTTTTTAATAAGTTAAGATTACATACGTTTGTTATTAATGATTTCATAAAGCGTGCTAGAAAAAAATTGATATTAAAGCTTAATTTGTTAGGTTTTTCGTTAGAAATAACTTCGCTAACTATATTCTTACATTGATTTTTTTTTTATATATATAAATGCTCATTAATCACTGATAAACACAAATGAACTAAAATAAACATTTTTATCGACAATTTTATACTAGCATTGCTCAACTTTATTTTGAAAATAATACTTTTAAGTAATTATGATTTTAAATATTTAATTAATTTTGAATTTTTAGGCTCAATCATTTAACCTTTTTATATCATCCTTATGTAAGATTCATTTCTTATGTTTATCATAGATGATTTTAAAAACAATAAAGGTTGAGATTATAAATTATATTTAATATATAAATTAAAGTTTTAATTATTTAATAATATTTTATAAATTTGATCATTCTATCTCTAAATTTATTTTCTTTATCTTTTCTCTAAATCTCAAGTTTTCTCTTTTCGGTTATGTGTCTCCATGTGAGATATGAACGAAATAAATAATTTTTTGTTAGGTAGTATCTATAGTAAAATTAGGTCAGCTAGGAGTAATATAGGAATTCTCTAACTTTTTCTAGCTTTAAAAATATTCTTAGATAAGTAAATAAATCGAGGTAAGAAAAGCTTATTAATTAAGTATAATTGAATAATGTTTTTGAGTTGAATAATGTTTTTGAGTTGAATAATTTTTTAAAAATGTGTTGTATTAATTGCAGTAGAAATTGACTTTAATTTGAAATTGTATGGAGTCGAGGCCACTAAGTTGCTTGGGTTAAGAGTTTCGATTAATTACTTTTAATTAGATATTGTCTTTGATCAAATGTGTATCTATATTAGTTGTACTTTGATGTTTTAAAATTTATATATAGATCATGTGAAAGTTGGATCAGTGATAGTTTAGCTTATTTATGAAGAGATTGACGAACTTGTTCAAAAGCTACATATTTAAGCGCAAATTATAGTGTTTTTTTTTTTTGTGAAATTGTTGAGTTGATAAACTACATTTTGATTTCATGACTTAACTTTATTTTTAATTTCAGTTGTAGACTGAAATGAGGTTATGAAACATATTAGGACGTACGGGTAAAATTGAATTATTGAATGAATAATTAAATGTCTTAGATTCTATAAAATTTAAGATTTTTTTTAATAATTTGCTCAGCAACAATTAAAAAAATATAATTTGAAGAACAAATACAGTATTTATTTAAATCCATTTATCATGCTTAAAAATGTTCAGAAAAATTATCATGATCCAATTATAAGATATACGATATCAAGCACATTTTCTTTACAAATTTTGCATGTCTTTTCCAACGGTTTTTCTTTAAATATTAGTAAATTAAGAGTGGATAGTCTATTATTGTTTATCATTTTCTTTTTATGATGAGAGATGAATTAAAAGTTGTAATCATAAAAAAATAGGTAGTTTTTTAATTAATGATGTTAATATGGCGTTTTTCAATGTTAATAATGATGAAACAATTTATATGGTGCGATAATATATTTTTTTCAAGGAGATTTAAAAGAATGTGGTTGGCTGACAAAATCATTTTATGAATTAAAACACATATCTTGTTAATAGTATTACAAATTTCATCAAATAATTTTTTTATTTGGTTTAGAGATGAATATTGTTAATTATTGTGTATCACAAATTTTCTAAAAATAAGTATAAATGTTTTGTTCTTATGTTAATGATATATACTTGTCGCTAATGATATATGCATGTTACACAAAATTAAAATATTTTTGTCAAGAAATTACAAAATTGAAGACTTTGGTGATGTTTCCTTTATATTAGGAATTCAGATATATTAAGATCAATTTCATGGTATTTTAGGATTATCACAAAGGAGTTATATCAAAAAGGTACTTAAAGGGTTTGGTATGCAAGATTGTAAGTCAATGAATATACTTGCTAAGGAAGGCAAATTTAGTCTCAATCAATACCTAAAAGGAAACTTAGAAGAAATGTAAAAAATTTCGTGTGCATCAATTGTAAGAAGTCTAATGTATGCCCAAATGCGTACGTGTTCAAATAAAGCATACATAGTTGGGAAGATAGGAAAATATTTAAGCAATTCTAATGATGAATCTTTGAAAAACATCTAAAAAGGTTATGGGAAGTTAAAAAGAACAAATAAATATATGCTCATATTTATGGGTTAAACCAATTACAAATCGCTGGATATTTTGAGTTGGATTTTGGATGTAAGGATGGTTTGAGATTCACTTCGAATTAGATATATCTATTGGTTAGTGGTGCAATTTCATGGAGCATTCCAAGCAACTTTGATTGCTTCATTATCATGGCCGCAAAATCTATAGTATTGCTATGAGGCATTTAGTCATGGGATTTAGTTGAGGAACTTTATCATTTTACTATAAATTTGTAAAGGAATTATTCTCGTACATTGAGGAATTCCAAATCGATTAGGAGTTGAAGCCAATAGCAATTTATATACTCATTCCTCCTTCCATCCTTCGATGCACCTTTTAAGGATAAAAACGTGACAAAACTCTAAGTTCCAAAGTGGAGAATACCTCGAATGCGTGATGATTGACCTTAATGATGATAGTCAACGAACTTTGGACTGGAACACTAAACACCTATGTGACCCAAACGAGGTTTTAAAGATGAATCATTTGTTTCCTCAAGCCTTCCATAAATCTTCATTTAAGGGTGGTAATGTGAGTTGATATGATCTGTTTAGTCATACCTTGCACTTGACTGACAATATAGGAGCTGGGATGACCTGTCCTGCATTAATTATGTAGGCTAAATATACTCACCTATCCTACATTGTCATTGGTCCACATGTTTGTGAGTCAACCCACATACCCGATAATATGACAATTCAAATGAGAAGTTTGATATTTTCTTTTATCACACACAAATATTTTTAAACAATTTAATATCATAATAATTGAATCTCATTATATTTAAACTACTATCATTTATAAAATTATCATCATTTTCTAGATCTTTACTCAATAATATTTCTCAAAGTCTGATAATATGCATGAGACACAGATCTTGTTCTAAAATTTAATTAAATCTTTTAGAACTTTTGTTTAAGAATAGGAGAAAATTAAAAAATATTTTATAAAATCAATGAATTCGTCTATTCTATTGCCTATTTCTTTTATTTGTCTCTTCTTTTCACATGAAATAACCTACAAACATATCACTTATCTTCTATCTCTAAATATACGCTAGATGTTAATAAACTTTTTTTTGTGTCCATAAATCTTCTCTCTCTAAATATATGCTAAATGTTAATAAACTTTTTAGTGTTCATAAATTATTCTCTTATTTTATTTGTTATAATATTTTATTTAGGCTAGGTTGTGTGCAAATTTGTTTTTCATACAGTGACCATTAGCTGCTTATACTTACTTTTTCTCTTTTCTTTTAATAAAACGACATTCACTTTTTTTTTTCTATAAAAAAAAAATCATGTTCATTATATTTAAAAATGTAACATATTAACTATAATGTAATTGAAATTTATGAAATTTGAAATTTAAAGAAGTAGAAAGGTTAGTGTTGCATATAAGTAAATAAAAATCGAAGGATTTAATTCTATAAAAATTGCATGCACCTATCCTAAACCTAAACTTTTTATATGACATAAAATAGTTATTCCATGTAATGTTATTTTAATGAAATAACACTTATCTTATATTATATTATATTATATATATATATATATATATATATATATATATATATATAATCATATTTAAATAAAATAATAAGTCATTTAATCGTATATTTATAAGTGTTTATGTATTTATAAATAATAACGAACCTTATTTTATTAATTAAGCTATAATTATATTACCTCAGACACGCATATTTAACTTCTTATATATTTAATTTTAGAAAATCATAAAAATCAATATTTATAATTAATATTGATAAAAAATTGCTTTTCAGATAAGCATAATAAAGAAATTTATAATTAATATTTGATATTAATTCATTCTTGAAATTTGAAAGTTAATTTTTATTCCAAAAATTCTCACTACTTAATTTCAAAGTACTTTATTGTTTTGATTATACGCAAACACAAAACAGGTTTGTGGTAAAATGATGAAGTGCCTCTATAATAACATTTTTAGCATCTATAAATATTTTTAAAATATTGACAAAAATCGCATTAATGCATGTAGGTGCTCTAGATGTGGCTGGATTTGATTTCTTTAATTTAAAATTTATATACTTGGATTTGGATGTAATATTAAATTTAAAATACATCAAACCAGTATTCTTTTATTTACTTTGGCGGATTTATCTTTTTTATTATCCTAAACATACATCATTATTATTTTTTTTAAAATTTCAATGAAATATTCTAATTTCTTTCTTTTGGATCATATTAGAACTTCCTGTTATTTTATTTAAAGGAACCCTGTTATCTAGTTATATTCTGTTGCCTTTCAACTTCAAATGCATATTTGCCAAAAGTGTAAAGATTTCAAAACCTTAGAAACATCAAAGGAAAGAAAAAATCATTAACTAATAAAATCATAAAAGTACATGTTTTGAAGAATAATGATACTTTGACAACGTTTTTTAAAAATATTTCCATACCATTTGGTCCATATTGATGTTTATGATTATTACGATTGATTTTAGAATAATTTTAGACTAATCACATAATAATATATAGACGATATTAAAATGTTGTCAAATATCATTATCCTATGTTAAACTACTAAAAAAAAAGCCATATGCCACAGAACGTTTTGCACACACTTTGCAAATGGGTCGCTGAAGAACCTCCTCCCAATGTTTACAAGCTCGTGTGTATTCTGAACAAAAGTCAATAAGTTCCTCATAATTTAGACCAACATTCGTTCAACCTAAAACACATGCTTACATGAAGAAATTATTTCTTCGTAAACCTCAATAAAATATTATTACTATATTCAATATTGTTGTACATGTATTGTCTATTTAATTACATTAATTAAAATATATAATTGCATTTGATAATGGTATCAAGCTTTTTATGATAAAGTACTTAATTTGTTAATTGCACCTAGATATATCCACATCTTGAGTTTCATTTATTTTTTATTATAAAATTTATATTAATTTATATCGAGCTATTTCAGCAGCAATCAAACGTTCTCATCTACAAATATTACATTTGAATTTGATTGAATATAATGTTCTTTTTTAATTTTTTTTAATCACTGCTTAAGCTCATTCGTTACTAAATATATCATAAACCGTGTGAGGAAATTATTTTAAAATAAGAAAATATCCATTTAAGAACAGGAATGTGGGGTGGTTGCTTGTGAAACAAATCGTTAGGTATTATAAATACTTGTATATTAACATAATTGTTTGGATTACGACAACAAAGGAGAAATGTAGCTGCAAAAAAGGTTTGTTATTGCGTCTATTCAACATTGAATTGTTTATAAAAATTTGCATTAAAAAGGAATCTGCAACATGATAAAAATAATGATAGTGATCAAAGAATGTTTGCAGACGTGTTAATTTAAATTAAACTAAAATATCGTCCTCGGAGATTTAATTTCTCTTCACATGTAACGGTAAATATAAATATATTAAAGGGAGTGATGTTGAATGATACGTGATTCGTTAATGATAATATTTTTTATTATAATGCTGATTAAAGTTTGCAAAGGGAGGGAATATGGTAATTAATCTGGTAAACCTTGTTGCGTATGAGGCTTGGAATAAAAAAGTTGTAATAATTGAAAGTGCGAAGGTTGAAATGAAAATGGAGGGTACGTGTCTATCCATGTAATTATGGAGGATTTTTTTACTTCAAAACACAAGTCATGCCAGCACATGATTGATGAAGCAGAAGAAACAGCTTCATAATATAATTAATTTTAGGATTATATTAAATCAGCCCAATGGAATTAATGGTGTTTCATGTAATAAGCATAGCACATGATTTGGAATGATTGTGTAACTATGTGATCTCTTTGTCAATCTCTTGTAGATATACATTTTTGTTAAGAAGCAATTAACACCTTAATTTTCTGTTTACTTTCATCTGTTGACATCAAGGAACAGTGAGCCATATCCGCACAAGACTAACCAATAATGAACAGAATATGTACCGAAAATAACAAGGTCTAAGAATGGTGAAACATGACACGAGATTGAGTGGGATTGATGATAAAATCACAGGTTGCATTCTGTGACAAACACAGATGTTTCACTGCGCTTGTCGTTACGCTCACAGCTCACAGGTATAATTAATTAACCCCCTCCGATTTAATTCTTTAACCTTAGTGCATTTTAAACACAAACGGTCTTATCTTTGACTAATATATATATGAGAATTGCTTGATCGAGAACAGCCAGGCCTGGCAAATAAATAATTGTGATAATACTGGGCAGATAACCGCAACGTTTCAACAGAAAAATAATTGAAAGTTGGTTTGATGGGGATGGATTTGAATAAGGAAGACAAGAAACGTTGAAAGGAAAGGTATCTGAACATAAAGATGGGAAAAGAATTTAGTCTTATCTTTAATTTCATACACATGATCATCAGTGATAAAGCAATAGTGTTTTGGCATTGGTAGAAACGAGTTTGTTCAAGATTCCTTACAAGTGTGTTGTACAATTTTCATTGAAAACGATATATGCAGCTGGAACTCATTGCATTAGATGTAGATGAGGTGGATTAGTTTGTGACATATATATATTATATTATATTATATGAAGATGGTTGATGCAAGGAAGTTGTGAGTGACGGGTAACAGTATGCATGCATATGTGAAGAAGAGGCATGTGATACTAGGTAGTAAGTACAGTGTGGAATAATAAAGGTATGTATGAGTGATGAGTGTTTTGAGAAGTTTGGTTGGTGTATATTTCCCTTATCCAATTTGGTGGAGGACAGAATGGTGGCCATAGGATGGAGAAGAAGGTTATTTGGAAGCTAATTGGTAATTGCCACTCAACAGGCTAACATGAGGGCCTCATTTGGTCCCTCTCCGCCCAGAATCACTTTTTGTTCACCATTACTTCACTCAAATAAAACACCTTTCCATTCTAATTATTCGGGCAATAAATGGACTTTTCTTATAAATCTAATATAATTCTTGTCTTCTTATAAGAGATTCGACACACACATAGAACTTCACACGTAGTAAAATATTATCCGTTTTGAATCAGGTTTCATTAGTTTGCTTTTCGTATCATTTTAAAAAGTCTCTCATCCTATGTATATACACAGAGCTCTTATTTTTATTGGATGTGAAACTTTGTTTGCACTCCAACGAATTGCTGTGCATTTGTTTCCATGGCAACTGAGGAAGAATTATTGAGTAGTGTAGAAGTGGTAAGTGAGTCGTAGTCCATTAATCAAGGAATAATTTGATGAAATGAGAAAGGAAGAAAGAAGGGGAAAAGGAAGGATGTTGATGTGAAAGTGCATGTGGCGTTGCATGTGCAGAGAGGAGAAATAATTGTTGTTGTGAGAGAGACTGCCACATGGCATGGAGAAATAAGAGGTTGGTGTGTAATTGTCAGAAGTACCCTCTTGGAACCACCACTTCTTCAGTCTTTCATCTTTCATCTTTCATCTTTGACTCTTCACCTCAACTAACATGGCTGTGCTTTTAATAAAAAACAAACCCTACCTTAACTGCTTTACAAAGACCCTCTCATAAAGCTTGATTGAAATCAAAACGACAACCGTATCGCCCGTGAAGAACAAAATCCATCACTGCGCTTTTCATCTTTCAAAACGACAACCATATGTCCTCCGTGTCGTCGTAGGAGCTTCCCGTTGCGCCATGTCACCATCGCATACCGTGTTCTTCTTTCACAGCGTGAAATTTCGGCGAAGTTTGCGGTTGGGAAAATTTAATTTAATATAACGTAAGAGAATCAAAGCACAGAAGAAAAAAGAGAGAGAGGATACGTTTGGACCTACAAAACCTTTCAGCACTTTGATTTTTTAGTCCAAACCCATGTGCTTCTGTCATTTTTAATCCTGTTTAACTTAAATCTATTCAAATTCTTCTATTCCTATTTAATGCAATCCTTTCATTATTTCCAATTTTAAACTATACTCTCCGCTCTTACGGAAAACTATACTTTTTGAGTAATTACTACGCCATTATTTTTCTTAAATAAATACGCAATAATTAAATATTTCCCACCCACACCACGCATTCGTTTTCGCTTCGCGGTTTTCTCAAGGAATCGATCTCCTGAGAAGGACGTGTTGTACTTTCTCGGATAAATTTCACATAAAAAAGATATTGAATCGCATTCCTACAACTATTTATAAATTATTATATTGTTCCTAATTTTAAATTATTTAATATTAATACGATTAGTTTTATAAACAAAAACAATACAATTTCGTAATGAATGGTTTGATTTTTATCATTAAATGATAAAAATATGAAAAATAACTCATTTGAGATTCACTATATCTGGATGGTAAGATCAGTTCATTCGGTTTGACTTATTTAATTGTTAAACGGGATGGATTGAGCATTTTAAACTCGTTTCAAATCGGATTCGACTTACTCTTCAATCAAATAAATCATTAATATTTATATTTCCAGATTATTTATTATTATTGCTGTTGGTATATGTATTTGTTTGGTATTTCAATCATATGAATGTTTTGATGGGTTTTTAACTAATTAACCACATTCAAATATTCTTTTATATGTTTATTTATTTTATAGGTTAATTAGTGGGGTCGATTAAATTTAAAAATTTTAATCTATTTCAAAGAGTTTCAATCTAATATTTCATAAGGAATTTTAAAGTGTAATCCATGAAGGCAGGAATTTACTACCACAATGTATTTCATTTGTGGAAAAACGAGTTAAAACCCACAATGGAGATGTTACATATTTTTTCACCAAATAATTAGGACTCGTTGTTTATAAAACTCATCACATGTATAATTCTGACTTCGCTGAAAATTTCCTCAGCAATAATATATAAATTAGAATAATATTCTTTTACAGATTATTCTATTGACAAAAGTGTTTTTAAGATTTTTTTCATTACCGATTCTTTTTTATTCAATAATATCTTAGCTAATTAAATATGTTCATTGCATTTTGTTCCTAAATTAAATTCAATATTTAAAAAATAAATAATCAACAGTTAAAGTTGATTTTATATAATAAAAATTATCATTAATCTAAAACATAAAATATTTTTTAAAAATATTACAATTTTTAATTTGAATATATGAATTTAATAACAGATTTTAATTATAAAAAGCCGTTTATCTTCTGAATAAAATGGTTGTGATCTTGAATTTGGATAATTTAGTAACTTCAAACCTATTGGTTTTATACACAATGACAATCAAAAACACCTTTTCCAATGGAAAACTTCACAATCATCTTGATTAGCACGTGAGAGGATTTGGGCTTTCTTTTTGGATAATATACTTCCGAAGCTTGGACCCACAAACTAACTGTTTATTGGGTCCAAAACCAATCGGGTCGTCAAAAGTCCGTATTGTAACATTCATTTTCTTGGGTCTGCGGGTTGTCCTTTGAGGTTTTCGGCCCTTGAAAATTTCTTCTGTTTTCAAAAAAAAAAATCTTATTGGAAAAATCGGAGTGTTCTCTCATCAAATCAGAATAGATAAACTAGGTGAACCGAATAAATTAATGGATTAAATTTAAAAATTTAGTGAATATTATCTTATTTGTTCCAGGTTTGCGGTGATACTACAATGATACCTCTGGAAAAAGTCTTTTTAATAACTTTTTTTTGACAACGCATATGTAACAGTCTATGATTTGTCTGTTTCAAATATTTTTTTAAATATAAATTTAAACAAATCAGTAAAATAATGACACATATCATGTTGTCAAAAAGTTATTAAAAAAAAGTTGTCAAAATATCATTGTCCAAAATATATATATATATATATATATAAAGACATAAAAAGAGAAAAGTATAAAGTGAGAGGTTGAATCTATCTAAAGTAAGTTATGATGAAGGGAACAGACAGTTAAATGAAATGAATGAATTTGATTTGTGAGGTAGAGATGGGAGAAATAAGAGAAGAGGTTGTGTTGTATGTATTGAAGTCAATTATGGCAAAAGTGCAGAGTGTGTTTGTGTGGGGCTGTGCTTAAAAATAAGCTGCTACAGTCTTTTCCAAGTTGCAATTTGCAGACTGCATATCTCTCTATCTTTCAATCAATGCAGGATTTTTGTTTATCTTGAATCACATAAATGCAGTAAATGGAAATGGCAGTGTGTTTTACAGCCTCTCTGACTGTGACTATGACAACTCTTCAAACCATTCAACTCCAATAATGTACTCACACAACATCCTCCTTCTTTTTTATTTTTCTTTCACCTTTTTTCTTTTCTTTTTACTTACATATATTTCACCATAACATTTATTGTATTTCAGAATAAAGTTAGAACAGTTAAGTTATCTATTCTCATCTTAAAATAATTTATTTTTTCTTCATTTCTATACTCGTTGAGCAACGTTATGCAGTGTTTATTTTGTACCTGTCTTCATGTGATTTTCATATTAATTAATTTTATAAAAGATAATAAAAATCATGGAAAATGACATATAATATTCAACATTAAAAAAGCAGAAATAATATAATCAAAGAGAAATAATTACATAAAATATTTAAGAATTACACATAAATAAATTTTCATATAATATCAAAATAAATATTAATTTTATCACCAAAATAAAGTTAATAAAATAAAAAAATAAAAAAATTAAAAGAAATATTTAAATTTAAAAATATTTTAAAAATATTTTTACTTTTTGTTTTAATTCTAATAAAATATACTTTTAATTAACAAGTATAATGCATAATTTCCTGAGTCAAATCAATATAAAAAAATTAAACTAATGATAATTTAAATTTTGATATACACATTTATCTTTTTAATTATAAAAATAAATAATATACGTGATTATATATTGAATTAGTATATTAGAATAAATAAAATATTTTTATACAAATATAATAATAAAATTAAATTTATGATAATGAGTTAAAAAGTAAAAATAATTATATAAAATTATCATAATGTTAATTTACATTATAAAAATAAAAACAAATTAGAAACTGTTTGATATATTATTATTATAATGAAATTTCATAAAATAAGAAATATATATAATTAAAGATATTGACACAAAGTATTTTTAAGATATGAGAAAAGTTTCTAAATATTCTAATGTTTAACTAGTTGAATGTTGAAATATAGTAAAAATTGTTTTAGTCATAACAAAATTCATTTGAATCAAGCAAAAAGTAAGCATAAAAGAAAATTCAGAAGATTTTTTTTTTTTTATAATATTCAACAAATGAAAAGTTTATACAATTGAATCCATGAAAATGTTCACACAGAAAAAATATAGTTTCTCCTCAACCTCGAATAGGTTTAACGATATGGTAGTTTCTTAGTTAGTACATTTAGTTTCTCTTCCCATTACACAAAGCATTTTATAGATTAACAAGGTTCAGGAATTCTGAAATGATCTAAAGTCCAAATTCTTTCAAGGAAATTTTTTAAGAATTTCTATATTGCAAATGAAAACCTTTTTTTTGAGATGAAAAAACTCAGTTGTCACTAAAATTTTGACAAAACTCAGTCGTTTGGAATAAGATAATTTAAAACTTGAATCTTCTTATAATAATTTTACTAAGTCTTATTATGAAATGGTTTATTTAGTGAATTAAATTATGAGTCACAATTTTTTTATTAAATTTTTTTCTTTAAATAATTTTATTTATCTTTTTAAGTCTCTTAATCCAAATAATATTAATTTTTTTTCACCTCTTCAAATTTATTCATTCACTCTTTTTCGTATCTATTATTCAATTCAAACATTTGTCTTAAAAAAAATTATATTTACGATGAAATGGAACAAATATCAGGGTATCTACAGAAAGAAAATTGTTGTAAAAATGTAATTGATGAAAAATGTAAAATTAAAAAATCACACATAAAATATGGAAGAATATGGAAGTTAATCGATGGATCCGTTGCATAAAATAGTAAACTAAAGCTAAAATCCTCAAAATTGTATTGGATTAAAAAAAACTCTTAAGGAAAGATTTAAAAAAAAAAATCATGATAACAATGTAAATATAATTGATGAAAAATATTGAATTTAAAGAATGAAGACATAATATATTCGATAAATTAAAAAGTATTAACTAATCTAATGATTTTTTTTATTGTATGAAAAAAATTACACTATGTTAGTGTTAGTTTGTCAAGAAAGGAAAAACGAATAATTGGAGGATTCATTCCTTTTTAATAATTGCTAAAGTGCTTTGATTTACAGTGATTTGTGGTTAATTGTTATATTTGTTTATTTTATTTCATGACATAAAAAAGGTTAAAGACGAAGATGCAAAATATATGATTTCAAGAGCTATTTGTCTCCATACGAAACATATTCAAAGAACCTATATCCGGTTCTAATGCAGTGTATTCGGATTCATGAAGCAATTTATTCAGATTCACCAAGTTAAATATTTGGATCTACAAAGTTACGTATCCAGTTTTACTTCACGTCGTGTTAAGGGAAACATATATGCTTATCTAGTAGTGGGATGAATTGGATTCACTCAAAACTCGGCTTACACGGTGGTAGGTCAGATTGACTCACCAATCTACTTGTTTTTTTTTTAATTAAATTAATTATTTAAATCTTATTTTTTTATTAAAATCAAATTAATTAAATTAATTATTCAAAATGCACAACCTTTATTTAGACTATTTTTACAAAATTCAAACATTCTATATATAATATTTTTACAATACTTTTAATAATTAATATCATGAAAAAATATATACAATATTTTTACAATCACTTAACCATTTTATCAAACACTTTTTATTTTTTAATATACACAATCATAGCAATATGAAAACATATAAAGTATTCTGTATAAAAGACATCCTTTATGTAACTAAGATTTTCAATTTTTTATATTAATTATTTCAAAATAAACACATGTTACCTATGATAACTAAGATTCTTTAATATTTTTACATTAATAAATAAAAATTAATAATTTAGATTCTTCAATTTTTTTTAGTTTCTTTTATATCAATTGGTCCAATTACTATCGTTTCAATTTCATAGATCAAAGTAACATGTTATAAGAATATCAGAAGAAGAGAGTGAAAAAAAAGTTAACTGAGCCAATAAGCCAACCGTTTAACCCACCAACCCATGGTGGGTAGGGTCGGGTTCAAATTTTTTCGGCTCACTAATAAATGAGTCGGATTGGGTTGACTCCCTAAGTGGTCAACTGGTTGTGGGTTGGGTCGGATTGGATCGAGTTACCCGTTTTAACCGCTCTAAACGTATCCAGATCTGTATTCTTTAAACATTAAATTTTATCCATAATTATTTCAATTTATTTAAAATATAAATTTATTTTATTTTCATAATAAGTTTTGATTTTATTCCTCTTGTAATATTTTCTACAAATATTTATATTCTTAAAATTTTGAATTTTATCCATAATATTTCACTTTATTTAAATACAAAATTATTTTATTTTTATAATTAATTTTGATTTTTCCCTCTTATAATATTTTTTACAAATATTAATATTATTAATAAATATTATTTTATATTACTTTTAATATTAAAAATATTTTAGTGATCTTCATTTTCTATGTACTAAAATAATTTATCTATTACACACCGGTTTAATCTAATACAAATTTTCACCCACTTTATCTCTAAATCTATTATCAATACTCAAAATTTCTTAAGGAAACAACACTTAAATTATTCTTAAAGTCATCAAATCGCTCTTCCTCTAATCTATTCCTTCAAGTGATCGCATTCTTAATGATTTAGAGATAGTTGTTTTTTAATAAAAAAATATTGTTATTGTATTTAACAACTGAAAAATATATATGTAATTTTTTTAATTTTATAAAATACTTATTGTGCTTAACAATCAGTAGATAAATTATTTTTTTAATCATAATGATTTTATATTAGGATCTTTATAATTTATTGTAATTTTGGCTACAAATTATTTTTATATAACCATTGAGATATAAATAAGATTTGTGTTGTTTTCATCAATTAGCATAGAGAACTATAAAGTTAACATACATAAAAGTTTTTATATTAAATGACCATATACTGGTTTCATTAATCATAAACTGGTTTCATTTCATGGAAATGGCTGGTGGCATTCTATTTCTGTCTTGGTGGTGTGTCCGTATATTTTTGTCTATAATCTAAGAGCTCCATAGTTTTCGGTGAATTCTTGTGTATGGCCACCTTTTTTTGTACAAACAATAATGAGATTCCTCCTCAAAGTAAAATCGAAAGACACACACGGTTACGCTTTTTCCCTTCAACTAAATTAACCGAACTCTCTTTTCTGTTCAACTCAAATTACAGAACACCCCATAACTATGCAATGCCATCCCCACTTTCTGTGAACACTGATTCATCATCACATTGCTCTGTCACACCACCTGCTTCTGCCATAAAGGGAACAAAACAACCTTCCCAAACCCAAAAGTTCCTTCTTTGATCCTCTCTTATCTCTCTCTCTCTCTCCTCTGTTCTTTTCTGTTCACTCGTCAGATCAAACACTTGACACTTGTTCACCTTCACCATGTCTTGTCTAACACCCCCTCTCATTTACTGCTTTTTACTACTTTGCCATTTTCCTCTCTTTCTCTTCTTCTATTGCTCTCGTCTCCCCCATCAGCACCATTATTACCTTTATTATTGTTTCAACAACCCCTTTTCTGCGCTACATTCAAGGGATTCTTCTTTGTCACTTTCCAACATTTTCCCTTGTTTTTCATTTGCTCAGGTTCTTTTCTTTTTCTCTGTTCTTGTACCCGCATTGTCGTTTCGCACGCAATGTTCGTGTACATTTGCCAATTTTTTTTTTTCTTCATGTGTTGGAATATTATAATCTGAACTGGAGATTCTCTTCTTCTTTCCCTGTCCTATTTTCTTTCTAATGCTGACGGAATGGAAACAGTACATTTTTGCTGTTGAGATAAGAACTAACCATAATGCCGTAATGGGGTTGCTTTTGGTTATATTCTGATGAAAGGTACTTCATTTTTTTTTTCTCTTTGTTTAATTTATGGTCATATTCATTTCCCGCTAGATATGTTCCGCAGAGCTTTCAATGAGGAACGAGTTAGCTTTTGTCAACATTTAAATCACTATTGAAGTTATTTATTTCATTGAACTTTGCTTGTAGTTTTTACCCTATGATTTTTGATTATTTATTTTATTTCATCCTTGTTTCCTCTTTTTCTGTGCCAACTGCGTTCTTATATGGCTATTTTTATGGCTTTTATTTCTTTTCTAGGTTGGTTATCGCTGTTTCATGCGGGTTCTGCTTATGCAAGAGTTAGGCAGTGATGGATGGTAGGAGACATTCTGTTGATATTCCTATTTCCAAAACTCTTGTGGCACTGAGGAGAGTAAGGTCATTGAGGGATCCGTCAACCAATGGTGTCAGCAAACTCTCTCCTTTGATTCATGATGGAGATTGGGACAATGGTTCTAGTAATGGGATTTCTCTGAGTTTGAGATTTCTGAACGGTTCTCATGCTGGTGATTGCGACGGTAATGGTTTTTCAAGATCAAACAGTTTAGACTTCAAGGATCTGAGAGAGCAGGAAAATGCTGAGTTGGAATTGAAAATGTTGAACTACAAGATGAACTATTGTGGGATCTCTCGTCACGAAGGGCAACGAGATGATGAAACTGTGTACTCTAATCCTAAGCAGCAAGGTATTTCTGGAGATAAATCGCCAAATGGAAGCAGTTGTAGTGACCATGAAGGTGAAAGATTGGATTTGGTTGCCATTACGCCTCCATGTAATCATTTGAAGGATGGGGAGTTATGCTATTTATCAACTGCATTGAGAGTAGATCACTCAAAGTCAGCTAAAAAATCACTACGCAAGAATCAAACGAAACCATCTGGAGTGGTGGGTGATATAGCAAGCCATGTAGGAAGCAAACAGTGCCTTTCTGTTTATGATTCTATCTCAGCTCGTTGTGGCTTGGAACATGTCACCCAAGATGTTGACGCTTTATATAATCGCCATGGATGTGGATTAAGGAGCTGTTGGTCAAAGTCACCAAGGTTCAGAGAATCAAATCATTATTCCGAAATAGAAGGCCTTCCCTTGATATTGCAGCACGCTAATGAAACGGATCTCAGTGGACGTAGAAACATTGGACACATTGGTGGTGAAATTAGTCCAAATATGGAAACTCCTAGAAGTTTATCTGTGAAATTCAGGCCAAAATCTTTTGATGATTTGGTTGGACAAAATGTGATAGGTAAGTCTCTTTTGGGTGCTATCTGTAGGGGAAGGATAGCATCATTTTATCTCTTCCATGGTCCACGCGGCACTGGCAAGACCTCAGCCTCTAGGATATTTGCTGCTGCACTGAATTGCCTGTCCTCTGTGGAGCAAAAGCCTTGTGGTCTGTGTAGAGAATGCGTTTTGTTCTTCTCTGGAAGAAATAAGAATGTTAGTGAAGTGGATTCTTTGAGAATCAATCGTGCAGAGAAAGTTAAATCCCTTGTTAAGCATGCATGCATTCCTCCAGTTTCCTCAAGCTTTAAAGTGTTCATTGTTGATGAGTGCCAGTTATTGCATGGGGAAACATGGGCGTGCCTTTTGAATAGTCTAGAGAATGTTTCTCCTCATGTGGTTTTTGTGATGATCACTCCTGATTTGGATAACGTTCCTCGGAGTGCAGCATCACGGGCTCAGAGGTATCACTTTGCAAAGATTAAGGATGTTGACATTGTAAGAAGATTAGAAACAATATGTGCCGAAGAAGGTCTTGAATCTGAACAAGTTGCGTTGAACTTCATTGCTGCTAGATCCTGTGGTTCTCTTAGGGATGCAGAAATTATGCTTGATCAACTGAGTTTGCTTGGTAAAAAGATCACAGTATCCTTAGTCCACGAGCTAGTGAGTGTTCTTCTTTGTTCTCTGCGTGTATGCCTTTGCAATTGTCTTCATTTTCTCTTTCTGAGCATTGTGTCTTACCCGTCTTGTTCTGCAGACTGGGATCATTTCTGATGATGAATTGCTTGATTTGTTGGACCTAGCTTTATCCTCTGACACTTCAAATACAGTTATACGAGCCCGGGAACTTGTCAGAACAAGGATAGATCCTTTACAACTTATATCACAGTTGGCAAATCTTATTATGGACATTCTGTCAGGGAAATGTGAACTTCGTGGCTCTGAAATAAAAACAGGATTTAATAATAGATATACATGTAAGTGTTTTAAAATGTATTATATCCTTTTTTGCTTTTGAGCACATTGGCGCTTTCTTTGTTTTGAAGGCCATACTTGTGTTTCCCCATGCAAACACCATACTGATTTTATCTTATTTCTGTTTCTCTATCACAGCGGAAGCAGACCTGCAGAAACTAAGTCATGCATTAAGAATACTGTCTGAATCAGAGAAGCAGTTGAGAATTTCCAAGAATCAAACAACATGGTTCACTGCAGCTCTTCTGCAGCTGAGCTCCGTTGAAAATTCATCGGCTGATGCAAATACTACGAAGTTGTGTATACGACCTGCATCCATTAGAGGTGGGCTTGACTTTCTTTTCTCGAATTATGGTTTTTTATTCCCATCTTCCTTAGCGAGTATCTGGGATGGAGCAAGCAGAGTTGGAGTGGTTTTTGATCTGGCTGAACCATTCTAAACTTGTCCATAATGGATGCAGATGGTGATATCTGCACTACATCTCCTAAAGGTGACAGCTTGGAGCATCTTGCCACAACAGATCAATGTGATGATAAGTCATACAGGTTAGCAGTACAGGAGGATCACAAAGGAACATTGGATTCTATATGGTATAAAGCTACTGAGATGTGTCAATCTAGCAGGCTCAGAACTTTTCTCAGGAAACAGGGGAAGTTGTCTTCAGTTTGTATTAGTCAAGGTACATATTGTATTTCATTTACAATGTCGTTTTTTTTTTACCAGAGACTAAATCTGTTTTCATCTAACTTACTGGCATAATATGTACTCTAATACTTTCCCGCAGATATGCTTAGTTCTTCTTCTGCTTCTTTTTGTCAACAGAACTGCTTGCAACATATTGCCAACATTCTCCTTTTTGTTAATGATTGTTCTTAAGAGCTTTTCCTAGTATTATTGTCCAAACTGATTTCTTTTGAAGGACAGTATGGAAATTATTTAAATCAAACAGTTTTATTAGCATATTATGCTGAAGATCTGACATTGACTAGGAATAATTCAAATTTATCAATAGGATCAAATCTCATTATACGGGTCGTTTCTTAAGATTGAATTAAGTTTAAAGTCCTTTTCTTAATATGGTCTCAAATTGTACCAAATTCAACTACGTTTTAACTATCAATAACGGTATGGAATAGTTTTACATATTTTCTGAACTAATTTTTTGTGATCAGTAACTGTCCTTTTGCTTTTAGGGAAGAAAAGTTGTACTTTTATACTCATGAAATGTTTCTTCTCAAAGTGCATATTATGTACGAAGTAATTCACTGAACTCCAATTTTCAGGCCGTGCAATTGCGGAGTTGGAGTTCCAGCACCGTTACTATGTAAGTAGGGCCGAGAAGTCATGGAAGTTGATTGCAAGTTCTCTGCAGTTCATATTGGGCTGTAACCTTGAGCTCAGAATCAATTATGTTCCTTCATGTGCCTCAGATTCTATTTATGCTAAATTGAAGAGGTCATCCTTCAATTTCTTCGGTTGTTCCCGTAGAATTCGTTGGAAATCTTTATCATCTAATGAACAAGGAAGTGAATCAGATTATGCTGAATACACATCTCAAAAGCCCACGATGAATGTTCAAACGCTAACTTGTTCCTCTGATTATGAACCCCGGGTGCCACCAGTTGAGTCCGGCCATGGAATTGGAATGCAGGTTATGACAACTTTGAGAAGTAGCGAAGGAAATTTGCTAAGCTCAGGGAAAATGGTTTTGAATAGGCCAGATCAAGAGACTCCAAGAATTTCTTGTTCGAGAGTTGATTCTTGCACGGAAGAGGGATGCAATCATGAACACTTAGCTTCATCAACCCCTGATTTAGATAATCAGTCCGACTGTTTTCCTGGAACCCGCTGGCTTCATAAAAAGTTTGGTTCTTCTTATGCACCACAGCAAAAGGATTTTGTTTTATCTATGCCCAAGTTCAACTGTTCTGAGATTTGCAGATATGATCTGGAACCCAGTGTCTTTTCTCACCTTTCTAACAACTGCACTCAAGCAGCTGCGGAGAAGTAGGTGGTTTTACATACAAATTTTTATCATTGTTTATTATGACTTTGTTTCGTTTTGTGGTAAATTGAATGTAATCAGTTAAAACCTTCATCCAACATAGAGACTGAATATAAGTTGAAAACCCATCAAGATAAGTTCATGTCATGTATGTATCTTGAGGTTAAATCTTGCACTATTTTAAGCTTTTAGCTTCTCTCAAAACAGTTATTAACATGACTTTCTATGCAGGTGCTAGCTCATGCAGAAGGGGAGAAGGAAAGAGTGTAAGTATGATCGTTTCCTTTTGAAGCTAGTGATTTGTCTGTTTTCACAATCAAAGTGGAAACTGCAATATACAGGGCTTGGTGACCTATTGTTTCCGGTGACCTGTTTAATTTCATTTCATGTTTCATTAATTGAAAGAAACTGTTATCTCGTGGAGGATTGGCAATCTCTAACTTCAAAATGCAATTTAGATTCTTTGAGAGCTGTTCTGTGTCTTGTGATGTCCATGAGAATGAATGTTTTATGCACTCGTGCTTTTAATCCTTACACCACTTACATAAAACATGTTATCTAAGTTCCAAATATGATGTTACAACGATTTATACATACTCATTACAACAAATGTCGAAAATAGAAGGAACGGATTTAAATCATTACTTATCTCTGTATATAAGTGACTGGTTTGCCTTTCCAAAAAATTAGACTATCACTAAAATCTTATTTGTGTAAAATTTGGCTTCTTCTATGTGGGGTTTATATCGATATCTCTCATTAGTTATAAGTTATTAAGATGATATAGTCAAAACCGGTTAAGAGTACGAATAAGGCGGTTTCTTCAGGCATGGATAAACACTCTTTTTAAGCACTTACCTGAAACTTTGAGGTGATACATCGAGAATCATCCAAACTAACAAGCACAAAAGTGTAACGTATAATAGGAAATGAGAACTGATTGAGCAAAGATTTCTATATAAATGGTAAAAGTAACTTGAACTTCCTTATCAAAGTGGAGCCTGGGTGAATAATGGATAGCAGATTAAATTGAATGTGCACAAAAAGTTCAAATGGATCCCACAATTTCGTACCAATGTTAGAAAACCTAGTCTACGGGGAGAGAGAGTCTTGCATAACAGCAAAAATAGGATAATAATAATGAGAGAACATTTTTTTATAACATTTGAACATAATGGACCAATCATAAAATGATACGTAAATGATGTATTATCCACAAAAATATAAAGTACTGAAAATAAAGAACTAGAAAATAGAATGCTACTAACAACCGGAGAGTCTTGGGTAGCATGTTGAGTGGGGCTATTAGCAAAGTAAGAATGATGCCAAGAGAAAGAAGCCAAAAAGGGGAAGAGGACAATAGAGGGGTGTGGATTTGAGGAACATTTTTCTACCCATACCCACGGGTCATTTATATTTATTTTTAATTTTAGAAACATTTTTATTTTAAAAATCTTTTTTTTAAGTGTAGGTTTTTAATATTTTTATCTTTTGTTGCTTCTTTAAATAATTTCTCAAAATATCAATATCAAATATGTTATTTTTACAAAATTTACATTTAACAATTATAGTATCTTTCTTTTTTAATTTGAAATTTTATATTTTAGAATTTCTTTGTCTTCAAGAGAATTTTCAAATTTAAATTGCAGTTTTTTAAAATTATTATTTAATATCTTATGAGAAACATCTAATTTCTCTTATTCATAAAGTAATTGTTGAAAGACATCATGTAGTTCTTCGTGATTATTATTGTAACTAGATATACTTACTTGTCTTCAGAAGATTCATTGTTAGCCATTAAACAAAAATGTGTTTGTTCATTCGAGTCGTTCGTATTAAAGGAGCTTGAATCATTATTCTCTTACGCAATATAGGTTTTCTTCTTCTTTAAGAACTTCTTCTTTTCTTCTCTTCAACCTTTTTAGTATTTGGGCAATCTATCTCAACATGTTTCTTTTCTCCACAACTGTAGCATTTAAATTTTGAAGAAAATCCTTAATTCTTCTTCTTCTCACTTTTAAATTGTCATTTTCCTTCATTTCATGAACTTATTGAACTTTTTAATCATTAGACTAAAGTTTTTGTCATCCGAGTTTTCATCCTTTATGAGACTTTTATTCTTTATAACTTCAAATTTGAAGGCCAAGTTTTTTTCCTTCCTTGGTCATTTTTTCATTTAGCGACCCTAGTTCAAGTTCACGTTCTCTTAACTCACCTAAAAGAGTTGCCATAGACATAGTTGTAAGGTTTTGTCACTCCATTACTGTGGTGACCTTTGGTGAAAATGAAGATTTAAAAGTGTGAAATGCTTCGGCACATCATAGATTATTTCTCCTTGTAACATACGAAACATCTTTTATTCTTGAATTAACGAAATTTTTTAGCACGCTTATCATCATTTGCGCCTTCATGAGTTAGTTGTAAAACCTCCCATATTTCTGAAGTACTTTTACAAACCGATATCATGTAAAACTCATTGAGGGCTAAAGTAAATGAACTTATATTTCTAACCCTAACGTCATATTGAGCTCTTCTATTTTCGTCCACAATCTATTGTGAAAAAGAGCTTTGGTTCCTACAAATCATTTATACTTATAGTAGAGAGAAATAGACCATTTAACACTGTATCCCAGACACCTTTATCAATAGACTCCAAAAAGATTTGCATCCTGAGACGCACCCTTAACAAATGTTTGATTTTGTCTAACCATTTTTGAAATTTTTTTAAAAACTACCAAAGCAGACTTTAATATCAATTGTTAGAATTATACGAAGGAATAATTATGTTTGTACAAAAATCAAAAGGGGTGAATTGGTTTCCTTAATAAAAGTGTTCCTTTTAAAGTTTTTTCCTTTTTATAATTTGATTTCACAACCAAATTTGATTCTTTTTAAAATAAGAACAATAAAAATATATAGTATAGGAAAAAGATATTTGCATAAGTAATTACCGGTTCAGATAAAAAAAAACCCTTATGTCTAGTTGTTAATCTCTCTAAAGAGAGATTAACCAATCATTAAAATAATCGCAACTTATAGTCACATAGAATAAATTTTAGGTTTAGAAAACTCCTCTCTTAAAGAGACACTTTCTCTTAGTTACACAAAGGATTAACAATTTTCCTAACAACAACAACACTCAATCATTCAAGAACAAACTTAGTGAAAGTTCTATATCTTCAATCGAACAAAGAGAGTGCACTTTGATGGATAATGTTGTAATAATGATTATATTATTGCAAAAGAAAACGTTGGATTACAACTTTCAAAACTTTAATTGTCAATAATGTGCTTCAACGGTAATATTCCAATAGCCAAATTTTTAAGTGCTGCAACAGTCAAATTATTTATTGGTTTTAATTTCTTTTATTTATTTTATTCTTTCCTAACTCTATAAACAGAGAGCTCTTCCCTCATTCCAAAACAGAACAAGTTTAGTCTTTCTCATTCTTCTCTCTTCTTAGTTTCATTCTCTTTTCATCTTGGGTATAAAATCTATCAGAGTTTCTTGCTAGTTTTGTGATCTTCGAATACATTTCGAGAAGTTCCTGTTGTATCCTGGGGGACTTGCGCAACACACCGCAGATAAGTCCTTATGAGTGTTGAAAACCAATGATACAAGCTAAGAGGAAACCGATAAGGAAGATTGAAGCCACGAAAGAAGGAGTTGATCATGGGTTTCCCATGTGGTGTATTCAAGATTCTCAATACCTAAATCATGATCTGATAAGAACAGAAATCGGGACAAAATATGAAGGTTAACTAGATAGCGTAAAATTTAATCATTTGTTTGACTTGTTGTCAGAGGAAAAAAATGATATTAATAAGTTTCTCCGAAACAAAATAGAAGAAGAGAATAGACGTGGAAGTCACTATTAGAGCAAAATCAATATTCATAAAGAGAACAAATCACGCTTTTGATACCATATTAGAAAACCTAATTTTCTAAAGAAAGAAAGTGACAAAAGATAAGTGAATAAAAATCTATTTTCTCTATAGATAAGATATCCATCACATTGTATAACAACAAAAATATAAATACGAAAAACAAAAAAAAAAATAATGCAGCACAAAATAATCTAACAAAAGGTTCTAACATAAATTATTACATGCTAACACACAAAATTCACAATTCTTGCTGACATTGAAAATATACAAAAGTTCTTAGTTTGTAAACCTTTTGAATGAGAGAAAACTAAGTAACGAGTCTTGACGTGAAATAGATATTCGAGATAATTTATATTATACATTATGCAATCTATTGACATTTTAGTGATACTATAGCTATTAGGACTTAAATATAGATGCAGGCCTTTTAAAAAAGCAAAAATCAAATCAACTTTTTTTTTCAAATTGCCTTTATTTGTATTTTTTGGGATAAAAAGACATTATTTTCTACAATATTCTATATTGTATGTTCTAAAATGATGTGGGATGAAAATTTCTGAATGAACTGTGGAGTTTAGTACTAGAGATCTGTTTACTAAGGAGGACTTAAAAAGAAGAAAGTTACTTAAGATAATGTTTTGTTCTAGAGTAAAGAGCCAACAAAACTACTCATCTCTTTACAAATTTATTAAAATTTATTAGGTTTGGGCTATCTGACCTACGGTTTGCTGTGCTGGTCCTCATACAACAAACAAACAACAACCTATGATGGAGGTGGTACAATGTTTGATGATAAGGTTTCTTCCTCTTTTTAATGTCTTACAAAAGGCTTTTTTAGCAGCACCTACCAGACTATAACTACAATAAATCTCTATACATTACTCCATCACAACAGAGCTCAAATATCACTATACCAGATTATCATATCCCATTTTCAAAATGACAACTCTTTTTTTACTCTTTCCATATTTATTATTTTATAAAGTGTTATTTGCTAATGTCATCGCAATGCCCGTTTTTTATTTTGGTATTTCTAAAAACTTACTTTAATTACAAAATCTTAATTTTTAAATCTAAATCCCATAAGAAAAAACAATCATTAAAACGTAATAAATAATATATCAGAATCTAATTAAAATAAAATACAAATCTTAAGAAAGTCATAAATGATATGTTTTCGTAATCTTATCTGTTTTTGTTGTTTTTAAGTGTGGGGGAATTTAAGGATGTGAGCATTTCTTTCAATGAGTACAGGCTACTACTGTTATTCTTGGCACTTAATTATGTTTGGCACGATTATTGGAAGTTTGCACAACTTACTAGAGAACATATTCATTTCCGATCCTTCAAAATCGCAACCCACGTTGTAGTTTCAGGAATTACTTTTTGCACATTAGCAAGGACAAGCATGAGAGTAGTTAGAGACACTTATTATGCACCAAAACTCCGTCATAACATCCACTCACTTCAAAGTTTGAAGTATATATAAGTGGCCATCATACATAGTTTCACACCAACAGCCAACACTCGAAGCACACATGTTTTATTCACTTATAATGTTCTTTTAAAACACTTCAAATAAATAAAATAATAAAATTTGATATTCATTGAAGAAATAAGGAATTTGAAATTCTACAAGCTGTAAAATTCCTTATTAGTCAGGTCTAAAAAATCGTTTCATATCGATCTTTAATTTGAGTTGAGTAATTTTAATGTCTGTCTCGGATTAATTCAACTCGATTATGAGTTCAAATTAACTTAATTTGTCTTTCGCTCATGATCAGTCGTTTTGATCTTTTATTTAGATGACTCAACTCGACATTTTACCTAAATCAATTCAATTAAAACCTTCAATTTGGTCAACTAGCTTGACTGTCATCTTAAATAACTTTACTTTACTTTCGATTCAAACCTACTTAGGTTGACCTTCGTCCTAAGCTTACTCATTTAACCTTCGACTAATGTCAAATTGTCTCAAATTTTAACTAAACTTGTCTAAACTCTTAGCTTAAATTTCGACCAAGGCCAACTTATCTCAACCTCTAGCTTAGGCCAACTAATCTCAACCTTTGGTCATACTGACTTAGCTTAATATTTGGTTTTTAATTCTAAGTAATTTTTTATTGGTTAACATGCGTTTAATTTTATCATTAATAATGTGGTTCATTTCCTTTACAATCTCTTTAATAATTTTTCTCAAACATGATGTCAAGGCTCCTTACTATAATGTTAAGAAAAACTCATTTGTTCATATGGTTATCTAGTGTAATACATTTTAATAATCTATTTGTTTCTCTTTTTAATGCTTGTACGAAAATGTTTAAATACATCAAGTACCTCGTCTTTATATTTGAAACAAAAACGTAAGCTTTTCTAAAATTGTTATAAATAAAAGTGACAAAATAAAAAACAATAAATAATTGATTTAGCATTCATAGTACAAACATCAATATAAATTAAATCCAAGATACTTCGTCTTCTAAAATAAGTGTGAAAATAAATTTTATGTTACTTATTAATAAGATAATTGTAACCCCTCAAAATTTATAATGTAATATTTTAAAAAATATTAAAATTGTATTATTTATGAATTATATGAATCACTATTTTTATTTTAATAAAAAAAATCAAAATTTATTAATTAATTATTTAATTTTCAAATATATGTATGTATACGTTAACTACTTCATTAATTAATTAACAAAAACAAATAAATAAATAAAATTAATTAATTAAATTAATTTCAAAAATAAGAATATTAAATTACTAACTAAAATAATAATAATAATAATGATTAATTAAATATAAATTATTAATTTGTAATAAAAAGGAAGGGAATTAGATGCTTATATGTTTATATATAAACGTAATCAAATAAAAACGTGTAAGTTATAACAATTAAAAAAGAAAAGTAAACAAAAAAATTGCAATAATAAATATTGAAGTTATGCAAAGACTTAAAAGGAGGAGGAAAAGAAGAAATGGAGGAAATAATGGAAAAGAAAGCAAAAAGAGAGAAGGGAAAGAGAAAAAAAAAAGAAAGAGAATTTGGATTGGATAATTTGGAGTATCTTATACATTATTAATAGTTGTTACGTTAAGAGTGAGAAATCATCCTATATATTTTATTTATTTATTTTATAGCTATTCTATCCATATTTATTTTATTTATATATTTATATTTAATAATGCAATAACATTATTCGTCAATAGAATCACACAAGTCTTTACAAAATATAAAATCTTTTGTATAAGATTTTCCATTATAAATAATTAATAAAATCCAATAAATAGTTCTTTAAACATCATCACTACCTTCCATCTTTAAAACACAATACAAAGCTTCTAATTGAAGCTTTGATATTAGTTGTTGAAAAAATGACACAAAATAACAAGTGAAAATAAAATCTAAATCAATTATTCCTTATTTAAATAATATACAAAATAAATAAACACAACATTTTTTTAATGTAAAAACACTAAATAGAAAAAATTATGAAATATATCACTAATAATAATTAATATCTTTTTTTTGAACTTTCAAGAATCATGAGAATGGAACAACCCAGGTTACGTGACAGAGTTTTAACATTCCGAAACCGAGACTTGAACAGAGGGAAGTAGGTTGAATTTACCGGTCCAACTGTATTATCAAAACCAGAGTATGATTATGAAAACGTTTAGCTTAGCTTAGCCAGTTGCAACGTATCTATATAGAAATAAAGTGATACATGTTTAAAAGATAGATAAGCCGATTATTCTCCAAGTCGGAAAAATTAATCACAGAAGATCATATCCACATTTTGATATTAGCTAAGGATGGAAAATCTAAAATGTAAGGTACTTGTAATAATAATAATAATAATAATTTATTAGCATTTTTATAAATATATTAATTAATTAATTAATTGATATGTGTAAAGAGTTTAGAAGCTAAAAGCATGTGAGAAGAAGATTCGTTACAAAAACGGCATGAATAGATTTGTGCGTATGGTAGTAGAACACGACTCTGTGAAAACAAAATGCATAAAATGGATGTGGTCGGAGCAGAGTAGGTTAGGGTTAATAATAAGAATAGGAAAGTGGGAAAGAAGAGAGTGAGGGCACATAATTTAGATTGGCATTAGCCTGTAGAGGAAGCGCCACGTGTAAACAGAACAGAACAACAATAGTTGAATAGAAAAGGCCCAAACCCAAAAACCTCGCCCACTGGTGACGTGTACAGGTAATCGTAGCCTCCCTATATAACCCTTCTCTTTTCCGACCCATTCTTTTTCGTTCTCATCCATTTCTCTCCTCTTCTTGCGTCTCACTTTCCACCGATTCACTTCTACACACTCACTCACTCTCTCCGATTACACCACCGCGCCGCGTCGCCGTTTAGGGTTTCTTCTCCCAACCTCGCTCCTCTCTGGATCTTACTCACTTCGCCTCCTACGTTTCGATTCGCAAAATCCGGTTGCTTCTCCTGTCTTGGCTCGAGATCCGGGCCAAGAACAGAAGAATCCGATTCCTGTTTGCACTTTGCAGTTACTGGTTCGTCTTCTTTACTTGTTTATCTTTCTATTTTTTTCGTTTTTGTTTCCGTTTTTTTTATTTATTTGATTTGCTATTGCTTTTCTCATGTGATTCATTGGCATGCTTATGTTTGGTATATTTTGTATTGAAAGTAAAACGAGACGCTCTGTTTGTTTGGCGTTGATATTGTTAAGTGACGCTTGGCGAAGACGGAAATGCTTTATGATTACGGATGTGTGTGTGTGTGTGTTTTTTCTTTTTTCTATCCGTCATTATTTCTTGCAGTTTATAATAAATAAGTTGGAGTTAATCGAGAATATTCGATATTTCGTATTTGGTTATGTGCATTGTTTCGTTGTTTAGTTGAGAGTGGTTTTCAATTCGTTGCGAAATTGCCGTAGTTTTGAACTGAAGCGCGCTTAGTGTATCGTTGTGAAGTGATGGGATTAACTGGTGAAATAGCATCTCTATAGGTTTGGCTTGTTTTTGGATCTTTGTTTAAATGGCTTCGAACGAGGGGTTTCTGACGGACGGGCAGAGGGAACTGCTAAAAATTGCGAGCCAAAATGCTGAGAATCTGTCTTCGTCTCCAAAATCCCCGTCGACCTTGATTTCCGACCATCATGTGAAAGCCCCAGCTGGTGGTAAGGCACAAACCTCTGGGATAGCTGTGAGGCATGTGCGTCGGTCACACTCAGGGAAGTATGGGCGGGTGAAGAAAGGTGAGTTAATGTCCTTTACATGTTTTGTTTTGAGTGGAATAACATGCTATGTGTATCACGGGTACGCTTGCTCTGTTGAGTTAATTACATCATATATAGGCTCAGACTTTTGAATATTTACTCAGGAAAAAAGGTCAACAGGTCTGGGTTTTTGAATTATTTGTGGGATTAGCTTGTTTCAGATATGATTAATTTTTAATTTTTTGATGCTGCGCATGTTTATTTTTTGTTGGCTAATACTTAATTGTTTGCTAGTCCTTGTTAAAAAATTTTAATTATGGCTGTAGGTTGGTAAGGTATTAATTTTATAAGTATTAGGGACTAGCTGCTGTGGTTTAGCCTTCCTTATGGGGGCCGATTGACAGAAGAAAGTTTTTTTGAACTTTATGCACTAATTTTAAAAGTGAGGTGCCTCGTTGACTATTATGTTACTTGCTTCCAGGATGCCAGTCTTATATATTGTGAGGAGACATGAATGCAACTCAACAATAAAATATCATTAGATTTTAACATTGAATAAATATATTGCACTTACATTCAAATGTTACTAAATTCCTCCTACATTTATCTATTTCATCTTATTTTGATAAACTTTTGTATATCTTGTGCTTTTTATTCATATCTTAAGCTTTTGATATACACTCTAATACAAACTACAAAATCATGAGCTGGAGCTTCTGAAATAAAGAGAGACTTTCACAATTTTTTAATTTTAGAATAAATTACAGCCAATGATACTTGTGTTTAAAAATGGGTTTTGCTGGTATCTTCGTCTTGATATAATTATTTCCTTTCCCTTCTGCAGAATTTGGGGCTGATCTCATTTTACTTCTGTTAATTAAAATTTCCAACAGCACTGGCCTCAACTATCTAATCAGCTTATAGTTTTACTTGTTTGGATTATGCTTACTTTTAGAAATTTATCATTTTCCCCGGATTTCTTGGGAATTTTTTTAGGGAGAAAAGTATTACTTTCGTAGAAATAAGTTTTCCCTGACATTCAGTAATATCTTTGGTATGAACAGCATTACAAAATGTTACATATATTGACTTTCATTATCTAATTAAAAAGAAAAGTGGTCTACATGAAATTACCAAGTGAACTCTTTTTGTAGTTCTGACTGATGGTTTTAGTTTTTTCTTTTAATTTTGTGTTGAAGGTCATGGTATCAGTTGGTGATTTGAGCCTTTCCTTGCTTGCAGCTTTCTTTTGCAGTATCAATATCTGATGATAGAATCTTCTTTTGGGTTTATTATGGTCTTCATTTGGTAATTTAATTCTCTTTATCTTGGGGATGCAGATGGTGCTGGTGGTAAGGGCACTTGGGGGAAATTGCTTGATACTGATGTTGTTTCTCACATAGATCGGAATGATCCAAATTATGACAGCGGCGAGGTAAACTTCTTTCTATATTTTGTTGGTTGTTTGTGACAACATTTATGATGCATGGAAATTTGATAAATGCTTGTAGTAGTAGAACTTTAGTTCCCTCATTCGTTTTTCATAAATTTCTTTTAAACTGTATTTGCTTCCTGCTTTACTTTTTCCAATTTTTGCATGGATATTACCAATGGATTGCATAAATAAGCTCACAACACAAATTGGTTTACAAACTCTTACTATTTACAGGAACCCTATCAACTAGTTGGATCTACTGTTACTGACCCCTTGGATGAATTCAAGAAAGCAGTGGTATCCATCATAGAGGAATATTTCAGTAATGGGGATGTGGAATTGGCAGCATCGGACCTCAGAGAACTTGGCTCAAGTGAATATTATCCATACTTCATTAAACGCCTTGTGTCCTTGGCAATGGACAGACACGATAAGGAGAAAGAAATGGCTTCTGTTCTACTTTCTGCATTGTATGCTGATGTCATCAGCCCTGCACAGATCAGGGATGGGTTTTTTATTCTTCTCGAATCTGCTGATGATCTTGCTGTGGATATACTGGATGCAGTTGATATCCTTGCATTATTCTTGGCACGGGCTGTTGTTGATGACATTCTTCCTCCAGCCTTTCTTGCCAGGGCAATGAAGGCTCTTCCAGAGTCTTCCAAGGGAGTTCAGGTAATCCAGACTGCTGAAAAGAGTTATCTCTCAGCTCCACACCATGCAGAGCTTGTGGAAAGGCGATGGGGTGGTAGCACTCATATAACTGTTGAAGAAGTGAAGAAGAAGATAACTGATTTACTTAGAGAATATGTGGATAGTGGTGACACATTGGAAGCCTGTAGGTGCATACGTGAGTTGGGGGTTTCATTCTTCCATCATGAGGTTGTTAAGAGGGCTTTGGTACTTGCCATGGAGATTCGTTCAGCAGAACCTCTAATGTTAAAATTATTAAAAGAAGCAGCAGAAGAAGGACTTGTTAGTTCCAGCCAAATGGTGAAGGGTTTTTCTCGTTTAGCAGAATCCCTAGATGATCTTGCTCTTGATATTCCATCAGCTAAGGCACTGTTTCAGTCATTTGTCCCCAGGGCAATATCCGAGGGATGGCTTGATGCTTCACTTAGCAAACCTGCAACTGAAGATGGTGAAATACAAGTTGAAGACGAGGAGGTGAGGAAGTACAAAAAGGAATGTGTAACTATGATTCATGAGTATTTTCTTTCTGATGACATCCCTGAACTGATTCGAAGTCTTGAAGATCTTGGTGCTCCTGAATATAACCCGATATTTTTGAAGAGGTTAATTACTCTGGCTATGGACCGAAAGAACAGAGAAAAGGAAATGGCATCTGTACTTCTATCTGCACTTCACATAGAGATATTCTCAACTGAGGATATAGTTAATGGTTTTGTTATGCTTCTGGAAACTGCGGAAGATACAGCACTGGATATACTGGACGCTTCAAATGAGCTTGCTCTGTTTTTGGCTCGGGCTGTTATTGACGATGTATTGGCCCCGCTGAATTTGGAAGAAATTGGCAGCAGGTTGCCACCAAAATGCAGCGGTAGTGAAACTGTGCGTATGGCTCGGTCACTCATAGCTGCTCGTCATGCTGGAGAGAGGCTATTGAGATGCTGGGGTGGAGGCACGGGATGGGCCGTGGAGGATGCGAAGGACAAGATCATGAAGCTCTTGGAAGAGTACGAAAGTGGAGGGGTTGTCAGTGAAGCTTGCCAATGTATCCGTGACCTAGGAATGCCTTTCTTTAACCACGAGGTAGTGAAGAAAGCATTGATTATGGCCATGGAGAAAAAAAATGATCGAATGCTAGATCTGCTGCAGGAGTGCTATAGTGAGGGCCTGATCACCATTAATCAGATGACTAAAGGTTTCACCCGAATAAAGGATGGTCTTGATGATCTGGCTCTGGACATTCCAAACGCAAAGGAGAAATTTGGCTTCTACGTGGAGCATGCTCAGTCGAAGGGCTGGCTTCTACCATCATTTGACTCGCCTACTTCAGATGCCTAATTAATCATCCCGGGCACCAGCTTTTGAGGACGTTTGTGTCTTGTTGTTTCTCTCTTGTATGTTGTCCTTTAGCTCCCCACTGATTAGTGAGTTTGGGTGATGGATAAATTTGGGACACTTGGACTTCTTCTGGTAATCCTTTTTTAATGTTCTTTTTACTTACTCTTTTCCCTCCCAAATCATCTCACCGACAGAGTTACTTGTTATCTCAGCCATTGTATAAAGTTGGTCTTATTACATTAACAGTTCCTTAGGATGATGATGATGATGCATCAAGAGGTATTTTAGAAGGGCATATATTGTATTTTTCAGCATCGATCTCGTTTTTTCATGTAGTCAAATCTTCGGCTATTGCATCGTGGCGGTATAAATTGTGTTTAAATTGATTTTTGTCCAAAATGATTGTAGGACTGCATCAGTAAATAAGTTATTAAAGTATGTTATTTTTCTTTAGACACAAGATATTAGAAGAGGGACTTTCGCAGAACAATCAAAATTAATTCTATTACGTAATTATTAAAATCGATTTTTGTTTTGTATCTATTCATGTCTCATTATAATGCTAACGATCCTGTAGGTATACAATAATGCAATTAATGTTTTAGTAAGCAGCTATCAATGTACCAATGCGGCTATTATGTCACTATCACCGATCAGAATAGAATTTCTTTGGGAAAGACATCTTGAGACATTCCTACTCTTTGACCTTAAACATGGAGGAAAAGTTAAAACATTAAATTCTTAATAAGCGCTATGAAAGACCCTTAACACATTCCTGGTCTTACGATGGAATCATTTTCACCAACACTTTACGAAAAAAGCTTGTTCAATATATTTCAAGACTTGTTATAAAATTATGATTCGAATATTAATTAGTTTAATTTCATTAATTGTAACCTTAGAGTTATAATTTCATTTTTAAAAGAACTTTTAAATTCCAAAGTTATAATTCTAATCTCCAGTTTCTTTCTTTTGTGCATAAGGTGTACTTATTTGTAATTGGCCTTATTTTAAATCGTAACTGTTTCTTACGGCATATAAATAGGAATTTTATTAAATTGTCCTATCAGGCGGCTACGTCAAATAATAATATTTAATTTCATTGAGGGATAAATAGAAGCATTTGGAAAAAGAGAGAGACTATGACTGTGTTGTAGGATAAGAGACTCATTTCAGTCCCTTCGTCATCATGCGTGACAGTGAACCAACCTACCTTCATTATTAGTCGTTATTTATTACATTACAGTTCGTAGCAAGTTTTTTCATTTAGAATAAGCGTTGTCATGATTTGATACTCAAGAAAAATAAAGTAGAAACACAAGTTGTACAGGAAAATGGAAAATTGATTATTGAAAGAGATAGAAATAACACACCACTTTTCAAATGGAATCTCAATTGATAAGTATAAGAGTAAAACACTCTCAAAACACTCTAACTTAAACCAGAAATTCCATTTGCGTTTAAACAATCAAGTCTAAGTTTATAAAAGAGTTCAACCCATATAATTTTAAGTGTGAACACGAGAGTAATGATAATATCTAAGTTGTGTTTGTTTTGGGATACTACTATTAAAGTCAACTTGTGATTATGATACATTTGCAAATACGTCACATGTTTGTTTTGGAATATTTGAAACGAAAATTTGCGAGCGAGGGAAAGAGTTCAAATCCACATATAGAGATGAAATGTGGAATAATGTATTATGCAACTTTTAGTGAAGATGAAATTATCTTTCACTTTAATTTAATTTAAGATAAGGATGATGAGAGAATGAATGAGAATTAGAATCGATGAAAAAAAAAACACACAATCTTGACTATCTAAGATAGAGAAAGAATCGATCTTAGTATATTGTGATTGGTATGGAATTGATCATGAAGATGTAGAATCAATTCCAAACACATTAAATAATGAGTGGAATTGATTTTAAATATTATATAAGGACTCGAAAAATCAATTATAACTATTAAAAAAAATCAGAATCAATTTATACTGAATAAATTTTTTTGTAATATTAGAATCACTTCTATTATAACGAAATTCATTTCTTATGAACTTAAACGAGAATATGATTTTTACACACAAAATAAAACAATTATACAATTTATCTGAGATTGTAATAATTCTAAGATGATTATCCACTATAAAAAAATTGTTATAAGTATTTACATACAAATTTTAATCATAATGTAAAATATGTATTACATACAAATCATAAAAAGCAAGTTATAAATAGATTTTATTTATCGATATAGCGAAAATTTTACTTAAAGATAGAATCCGTATGTGAGAAACTAAAATCCATATGTAATTTCAAGTATTACATATCACCATTTTATATATGAATATTATTTTACAACATACAGATTTTTGAAATTACATATAAATTTTGGTAGTAGATAACGATGATTTTTCTTGTTGTAATTATATATTATAATAATAATAATAATAATTTTTATTATAAATATGATTATCTTCTTTCTATAGACATTTGAAATTTCAATTTTACCCTTTATAATATAATTATTTTAATTAATTTTTTAATGATAATTGTTATTTTGAATTATTTTTTGATAAAATTATCATAAATTTCATTTTTTTTTACTTTTTTTCGTTTTTTCATCATATTGTTATTCCAATATCTCTTTCTTAAAATATTATTAATATTAATGATAATAAAAATAATTCTATTAATAATAATATTAATAATAATAACATTAATATTAATAATTGCAATTAATATTAATAATAACAGATTATAATTATATTAATATTAATACTAAAAATAATTTTAATAATAATATAAAATAAATTATTTAAGATAATGTATTTGAAATTTATTCTTATAACTTTTTTCATAAATTTTAATTTTATTTTTCTAATTTTAATTTTTTTTTATTATAAACAACAAATTCAAATTTATTTTAACGTAATTCCCATCACTTATATTTAAATTTATATTACATTTTTATATAAAAAGTAAATTAGTAATAATTTATTTTTATCAAATAAAATATTTCTTTGATTTATACATCCATCACATTATTCATAAACTGAGCTTTTATTTTAAATCTCTTTCTCTATTCCTTTAAATCTCTTAACCTAAACAACCACACAATCCTCTCTTCATCTTTTTGAATATATTTATTCCCTCTCTTCAAATTTATTCTCTAATCCGTAAATATCACATTTTTATCTCATTAATACGATGATTGGTATAATTAATTTGATTAATGGTTATTTCTTAATTATGTACATAGACCATCCTTAAAAAATCAATAAACATAGATAATTTCTTAATTTAGAAAAGAAAAAAATAATAAAGTAATAACAACCTTCACATATTGGATGTAACATATTCAAGCGGGTACATAAAATATGTGTTTTTGGAAGTAAAATGTTAGAGGTTTTTCTTTTTCATGTAATGTTTTTCTCTCATTAATTTTGTCAAATACACTATCAAAACATGCAATATGAATATAATTATAATCATTACATGCATTTAAAGTAATATGTGAAGATACTTCCAATTATTTTAAAAGTGACATAAGGAAAGTTATTTTAATATATGTGTTTCTTTATCTTTATTAGGGGTGGACAAATAGAATTCAACTACACTGTATTACTAAAATCTGTAATAACTAAAAATTAATTTGTCTAAACTAGATTGAATTGTAAGACAGTTCAGACAAATTGAACTAAACTGGTTTTTTTTTTTTATAAAACTGCACTGAATTGAACTGAACTATACTAAATTGTACTAAATTACAATATAAACTGAACTGAATTACTAACTATACTAATTTTAAACTGAATTGTACTAATCTTAAATTGAATTGTACTAGTTTTTAAACTGAATAATATAATAATACATGTTTTTTTTAATTGAATTTTATTTTAATATTTATTTTATCTTATTCATAAGTATCTTACAAATTAATTTTTTAATTATTTGATATTATAGTTTTCTATTTTATTTATATTTCTTATATTATTATATGTTTATGGAAATTATTTATTTTTTATTTTTTATTTTTTTATTTTATATTTATTTTGTCATGAATATTATTTTACTTTTATATTTATTTTTTTAATTTTTTATTTATATTTTTTTGTTTTATATGTATATATAACTTATTTTATCTTTTTATCTACTTATTTTATTTTAAAATAATTTTTTATTTATATTTGTTTTGTTGCCTCATAAAATTGTTTTATTAATCAATTATTTATTATTTATATTTCATTATGTAAAATTAAACTAATATTTATTAATTATTATAATATAATAAAAGATCATACTAGAAAAGTTACTCTTAGTAAACGTTTGTTAATTTTTTTGTCATTTGATATTTCTATAATATTAACTATAATATTACTATTTTTTAATGATATTTCATTATATAGTTATTTAATAAAATTTAACGTTAAAAAATATTTTTAGTTTTAGTATCATTTAAAAATAATAATATTGATATTTATTTTAAAGTAAGTTGATTTTTAAAATAAATAGTTATTTTAGTGTGTACTCTTACATACATTTTAATATCATTAAAAAAAAATTTAACATATATTTACATATTCAATAATATGTTAAATAATATAATATGTTTAAACTATTATTTTTTATATATAGTCTTTTTTTCTTTTATGATTTCTATTACTTAATCATTTAATAAAGTTAGATATAAAAAATATATTTTATTTTTATTACTTAAAATATTATTATTTTAAAAGTAATATGTGTTTATCGATAAAATACTATTATTTAATTTTTTATGTGAATGATTTCTTTTATTAATATTTTGTTATTAGATAAAGTTTTCTTGATAAGACGAAACAGTTGAACGGGGATTAGATAAGAGGAAAGAGTAGATACAGTTCTCACAGTTAAGTGAACTGAAACTGTGATAAGTTCAATTTTAAAAAACTGAATCATAAAATAGTATAGTACAGATCAGTTATTTTTGCCCGGTCCTAATGTTTATATTTCTCCTTTATTGTAATTTTAGAATATTTATAATTTTTTTAACAATCTTAAAATATTTTATAACATCTGAAATTTACATGTTTTATTTCTTATCAAATTCCTTTGTCTCATGAAAGTTTTAGAACTTTATTTTTTAATTTTTTTTTTCTGTCATGGTTTTTTATTTATTCTCTTTTTCTTTATTTTTAATAGGTTTAAACCCTTTAATTGTTCTTATTTTTGGGGCGGTTTCCCAATTTAATCCTCTTCTTATTAAAATTTTTAATTGGGTCCTCATAAGAGCTAATTTCGATCAATTAAGTCCTTTCTGTTAAATTTAATTAACAGAGTGAACTTTTTGTACAACAGGGAGGATGAACTGTTCATTTCTGTAAAGGTGACGATTTCGTTTTTAGTGTTGAAACGTGGCATGGATCAGAGATGAAATGTGAAATTATTTAAAATGTAATATTTTAAAATAAGGTAGTTCTGAACATGATTTAGAGATTTAGGGTTAAATGAAATTGAATTTATGATTTAGAGATTTAGGGTTAAATGAAATTGAATTTGGGATTCAATTTCGAGTACAAATCTGAGAGGAGAGTGCATCAGAAGCCTCTTTCATCTCAGCCTCCCCTACCCTTTGTCATCTCGGCCTCCCCCAAACTCCTTGATCCTGTGAAACAACTTCAAAGCCCGCTCGCCCAACCCATCTCTCTTGTAAGAGTTCAAAACGCATGTGAACAAGCCCTCAGAGCAGGGCACGCCTTCGATTTTCATCTGCTGAAGGAGATAGTGAATGTTGTCGATTTCGACATTGCTGCTTCCGAGTTTCTCGATCATGATGTGGTAGGTTAAAGGCGTGTGCTTGAAGGCCTTGGAAGTGACCACATGTTGGAAGTATTGGAGAGCACGCGTGACGTCAGACTCGCGGTGCAACGCTTGGGCGACGTGGGGCTCGGGTGTGGGGGATGAGGGTGGTGGCTCGAGGTGGCCCGTGGGGAGCACGAAGGGGATTGACGGTTTGCGATGTTTTAGTAAGAGGCAATAACCGTCTTTCAAGTACATTGTATGTTTTTCAGGTTAATGAAATCGAAGGAACCATAGAGAACATAATGCAAACTTGTGACTAGAGACACTATCGCGACTGCGTTTTTATGGCAGGGAATCTTAGAGAAGTGAAGCACCCGTTGTTACTCTCTTACTGCACCTTTTTCCTTTCATTTGAATATCTTTATTTAATGCAAATATACTTTTTATTCTTAAATTCAATCCCAAATTCAATTTCATTTAACCCTAAATCATATTTCATAACTACCTTATTTTAAATTATTACATTTTAAATAATTCCATGTGTCATCTCTAATTCATGTCACGTTTCAACACTAAAAACGCCACCTTTACAAAAATGAACAACTCATCCTCCTTGTTGTTCAAAAAGTTCACTCTGTTAACTAAATTTAACGGAAATGGCTTAATTGATCGAAATTAGCTCTGGTCAGTACCCAATTGGAAATTTTAATAAAAAGGGGCGCCCAAAAATAGGGACAACTAAAGGGTTTAAACCTTTTTAATATATTTATGTGAAACCATGTTTAAATCGTATTTAATATATTTTTTTTTGTTAAATATGTACCATGTCCTAATTATAATTTTGCACAAATTACTGAAAGTAAAAATACTTTTTAAAAATGAATGATTATTGTGAGAATTTATAAAATAAAGTTTAAAGTAGATATATATATTAAAATAATGAGATCGAGTGATTTATTTTTAAATAATCTTATAATATAAATAGAATTTTATAAACTCTCTGACTTCTCTCTACTCTTTCTCACTATTGGGTTATCTATTCGACGACCAGGAAGTGCCTAAACGATCCTGGCGTTGAGGGATACAATTCCTACCGATCAATTTCCTGGTTTGAGTCGGTAAGTTTGTTTCCCTCTTTCTTCTCAAGTTCTTGAACCTTGATCATGCAATGATTTCTGTTTGCATGTGTTAAGTAGCCTTTCCCTTTAATTCTTAACTTCAATTAGGTTTTGAGGTTGGTCTCCTATCACCAATCAGTGAGTTGTATGTTTTTGTATAATTTCCTTGCAGTGCAAGCATCAATCGGGGTTTTCTAGAGCAGTGTTGTATTTCTCTAAGGTAAGAGAAGCTAGTTAATTACTTTTAATTGAAGTATCTGGTGTAAGTTTGATAGTATACGAGTATTAAACTGTTTGAATGAAAATGTTGTTTGATATTAGTGATAATTGAGTTAATTGGGTAATATTGATGATTTGTGTGATGATGTATGATGTAAAATTGTTTGAATCTGTGTGCATGCATGTTTGAGATGTGGAAATTATGTTGAGGAAGTGTTTGATACGGATTGTATGGTTGGAAGAAAAAGGGTAATCTTGGTTGTAGGTTAATTGGTTCATATTTGAGATGTTGATAAGGAAACAGTGAGAAATGGTTGGTGTATTGTTTTGTTGCAGTTGGTCTTGGTTAGGAGTTGTTTTGGATCATAATTAAGTGTCAAAATGGGAGGAAATCTGTTATAAGAGGGTATGAGGTTGTATAAACATAGTTTACATTAGTTTAGGACTTGTTGTTAGGAAGTGAAGTAGTTAAAATGAGAATTATGGATTAGAGGATCAAATGGTCAGTTGTAATAGCTTCGTTAAGTCATTGTGACTTGTGAGAACTACTTATTTGATTAAATATGTGACAAAAGTGGTAGATTGATATTCGGGTTTATAAGTTGGCGTTTTGGAGGTTTTGAAGTGGAATAGGGCTAGAAAACTCTTTAGATTGATGTTAGTAAGGGTTAAGAACACTTGTTCAAGTCTAATTAGGTGTATAACACAATTTAGAAGGGTTAGAAGTTGAGAAAAATAGTTGGAATTGGTAAACTTGGTATAGGATAATTTTGCAAATTTTGTTCTGCAGGTAGGTAATCTATCTGATGACTTTCCTTCAGTGAATGGGTTCGCTAAGCGAATGGTTGAGGTCTAGGATCACTGTCAGTTTTATTCACTCAGCGAATAGTCCAAATTTTAGTTTGCCATTTTCTTCCATGTTCTTGATGGGTTTGAATGATGTTTTGATTCATTATGTACTATGTATGAATGTGTATGGAATTATAAGAGTATCAAAGATATGAATGTTGATTCAAAGTGAACGAAAGTATGATTTCAAGGTGGTATAAGTAAGTTTCAAAGTGAAATCTCTCGATGAGATACAATTATGTTTCGACTGAATAGAGGGAGCTCAGTATTGGAGGATATCCTAAAACTCCAATGATCTTTCATTTTCAAATATAAAGGATTGATTCATGTGGTGAGACTAGTGGGAGGTCCTACTGTAGGCGCTACTTGGAGGTCTGTTGCGCGGTAACAGACTGACCTTGTGTGTGTGGTAGGGTGAAACCCATGGCAATGACTTTGCAAAGTAGTAGAGGCCACCACAAGTGCACAACCCGCCATAGCTCGGTATTCATTCTAAGTCCGAACGGTTAGAGTCAGTGTAGTGTCATGCATAAAGGGTTTGCAATGTGAATGAACTTGTATGATTGTATGGAATATAGTTAATGAATATATGATTTTCTCTTTTATTTAAACTAGCTTACCCTATTATTTGTATTTGTGTTTGTGTTTTGTATGTGATGTGTTATTTTCTTTGCAATGATCATCTTGTGAGTGTGAGCAGAGGGAGACGAGGTTTCCCCAGAACAGACATTAAATGGAGATGATGCAGCTTTTTAGATTATTTCTATTCATAATGTAGATAGTTTTGAACTAATTGTATACAAAATTTAAATCCTATGGTTATTTTAGATAACTGTAAAGTTAAAGCTTTACATTATATTGGATAATTGTTATATTTATCATAACTTTGACTAGGGATGACAACGGGTCGGGTCGGGCACAGATAGTGCCTACCTGCAACCCGACCCGCCGGATAAAATTCTACCTGCTACCCGACCCGCTATCCGCCGGGTACCCATTTAAAAAATACTCACTGGTATTTTAAAACCCGCGAGTACCCGTAGATACCTGCAAAAAATAAAAAAAATATTTTATACATTTTAAAATAAAATTTAAATAAAATTACAATATATATATATATATATATATATATATATATAATATTTTATAAATTAAATATAAATTAAAATTTAATTTTTATTAAATTTAACTTAATAAAATAAAATAAAATTTAATTTATAATTAAATTTAATAAAAAATATATAATTTTTTTTTTCGGGTAACGGGTACCCATGGGTCGGGTAGTATACTACCGACTCGTTTAGAAGCAGGTACTAAAATATCCACTACCCGTTATCCGCTGGGAGTAAATATCTGCGGGTAGTAACTACCCACCACGGATTTTACCCGCGGATAGAGCCGTCAAAATGGGTCACAACCCGCGAGCTAACCCGGCCCGTCACGGGTTCGGGCCGGGTTGAGTTTGAAAAATACAACCCAATTATATACGAATCAGATTTCAACCCGGCTCATTTAGACCCGGCTCATGCGGGTTGAACCCGTGGTGAGCCGGGTTAACCCACCTACCTAATTTTATTTTTTTTAATTTATTATTTTATTTATGAAACCCTAAAAAATAAAATACTTTCTTCACTCATTATACCAAAAAAGTAATCTCTGCTCTTACAGTACTTGCTCTCATTTGACGGTGCTCTCACCCTCACTTCACTGAAATTCTTCAAGGAGCATGCAAAACACCCTTTCTTTTTTCTTCTCTTTTCTCCACATTTTTGTTTTCTCACTTCTTTTTCTTTTTTTTTCAAAAACCCTATAATGACAAAAATAGGGGTTTGCGAATTTGTTTTTTGTTCTGGGGATTTTGAAGAAATGGAATGATTTTTTCATGTTCTAACATACTTGTATCAGATTTTGTTCATTTTATTTAAACAATTTGAGTATACATTATTTGAACAAGCTCTTTTTGATATCTTTGAATTTGGGAAATTAT
>NC_028357.1:34695846-34745780 GCF_000741045.1 Vigna radiata var. radiata
AATTGTCTTTAACATAATTTTTTGGGAGTGAAAATTGTTTAAATTTAAATTACAGAAAGTTTGTATTTTTTTTATTTTAAAAAAAATCTAATTAAATGAGCTAGTGAGCCAACCCGTTTACCCATCAACCCGTGGTGGGTTGGGTCGGGTTCAAGTTTTTCTGGCTCGCTAATAAATGAGCCGGGTTGAGTCGGCTCACTAAGTGACCAACCCGTGGTGGGCCGGACCGGGTCGAGCCGGGTTACCCGTTTTGACAGTTCTACCCGCGGATACTCGTGCCCGCGGATTTTTTTACCATCCCTAACTGTGATGAATCTTTTATATATATATTTATGCTATATTTTAGGATGTTACAATTATTATATATATTTTTTTAACTTATTTAATAACAAATTTTTATTTATATAATAAAATCTAAAAATGACAGATTTTAGTTGGGAATTTATTTAATAATTAAAGTTCTCAATAAATTATAATAATTTTATAAATTTATTAATCATTATATTCAATCTCATATTCATCTATATGAAAATATTCATTAAAATAATTTTACATTTAAATATTAAAAAGTTGGTGATATTCAATAATTTTATTTCTTTTTAAATAATTAAAAATGTCAACTAAGAATTTATACAAAAGGAAATAAGCAATTTTTGTTTTCCTACTATGGATGGAATGCAGAAGATTAAATTTACCTCATGAAACCAAAATAAAAAAGTTCATTAATATTATTTTGTTAAAAATAAATAAATAATAAATAAATTCATATTTTATTTAACTAAAACATTGAAATAAATAGTTTTTACATTAACTTTAAATATTAATTAAAAATAAATAGTGAATGTTAATAGAGTAATTTCCAAATATATAATCCACTCTTAAAATAATCTAAATTCGCTCTCAAGTAATTTTTTTTTTCAATTTTCCTTCCAAAATTATGATAAACATTACTTTTTTTTGTTTAATTATTTAATGATCCGACTGCTACATTTACACTTTGTGGTTTGTTTGGTTGAGAAAATAAAACAGAATAAAGAAATAGATGGTGAATGAAAAAAAAGAAAGTAAAAAATAAAAATGAATTAAAAATAAAAATAAAAAATACTTTGTTCATTTATGTTTTTATGTCCTGAAAATTCATAAGGAAGTCCAAGGCAAGCGCCTGAAGCAAAGGACACTGAAAAGTGACACTCACTATTTCATAAAAAATGCAGTGGCACTTCCAGTAAATAACACTTCACACCAAGGTCAAATAATCTTCAAACCCACGCACTTACTTTCTCTCTGCCTCTCCCCTGCTCTCACTTTTTTTCTTTCACAACATCAAAAAACAGAGACAGCTAATACTAACAACAAATTAAAAACTTCAAAAAAAAGTCACTCATACCAAAACCACCACACAAAAACTCATTCTCTAAAAGGAATACAAAAAATGTCCAAAAAATGGAATCTACACAAACCGAGTTTTTGGAGAAAAGAACAGAGCAGTGAGTCAATGACGCAGTGAGCTCAGCGGAATACCGAGAATGACGGCTTCGGAGGAAGTACTGCCGTGGCTGAAGTCGCTGCCGGTGGCGCCGGAGTACCGTCCAACCGAGGCCGAGTTCCAAAACCCGATCGCCTATATCTTTAAAATCGAGAAAGAAGCCTCGCAGTACGGAATCTGCAAGATCATTCCCCCGCTTCCCCCTTCTCCCAAGAAAACAGCAACTGCCAACCTCACGCGCTCCCATCCTACCTTTACCACGCGCCAACAGCAGATCGGCTTCTGCCCCCGGCGCCCGCAGCCCGTGCGCCGCCGCGTCTGGTACAGCGGCCATCACTACTCTCTTCGGGAATTCGAAGCCAAGGCTAAGGCCTTCCACAAAACCTACCTCAAGAAAAGCAAACCCAAACCCTCTCCTCTTGAACTCGAAACGCTATACTGGAAAGCCACTTTAGACAAATCCTTTTCTGTCGAATACGCGAACGACATCCCTGGCTCCGCGTTTAGCCCCCTCCGTGCTTTGCGCGATGCCGATTACGTTGGTGACACCCCGTGGAATATGAGGGTGGTTTCGCGAGGGAGTGACTCGCTTCTTAGGTTCATGAAAGAGGAAATTCCCGGCGTAACGTCACCCATGGTCTACGTGGCGATGTTGTTCAGCTGGTTCGCTTGGCATGTGGAGGATCATGACTTGCATAGCTTGAACTACCTCCATTTCGGCGCTCCCAAGACTTGGTACGGCGTGCCTAAGGACGCTGCTGTGGCATTCGAGGAGGTTGTCAGAGTTCATGGCTATGGCGGCGAGATCAATCCTCTCGGTTCGTATCGTTCTCAATTCTTTCGTAGTCATGCATTATTGTTTTAACTTACCTGTTTAGTGTGCCTTCAACAGTAACTTTTGCTATTCTTGGCGAGAAAACCACGGTGATGTCGCCGGAGGTTTTTGTTGGTGCCGGTGTTCCCTGTTGCAGGTATTGTGTGTTTGTGTAGGAGTGGACTATATATAGAGGACTTCGTGACTGCGTATGTATCTTAACTTTAATTTTCTACTGAATTGAGTCAGGCTGGTTCAAAATGCTGGGGAATTTGTAGTGACCTTTCCAAGAGCGTATCACACAGGATTTAGTCATGGTAAGATTCTTCATATTCATACTTCACAATCTGCTAATGGAACCACAGCCTTAAATATTCTCTCTCTATCTCTCTCTGTTTCTGGGGAAATGATGATTGTGTTGCCTGTTTCTAAAATAATTTGGATGTGTTTTGTAGGGTTTAACTGTGGAGAAGCGGCTAACATTGCCACGCCTGAATGGTTAAGGTTTGCTAAGGATGCTGCTATTCGAAGAGCTTCCATTAACTATCCTCCCATGGTGTCACATTTCCAGTTGCTTTATGACCTTGGCCTTGCCTTGTGTTCTAGGTTTGTCTTTCCAAATTACCTATTGGAGCTAATACAAATACCTTAGCAGAATTGTTTATTTCTTTTTTATGGGCTGGACTTCATGTAGTAGATTGATGCTATCTTTAATAATGTTCTTAACTTGATGAAGATGTATCTGTGTGTACCACTAGCTGAAAATCTGCATCAGCATCATATATGTATAATATCTGATTAGGTTATTAATAGTGAGTAATAGTGACCATTAGATATGATATTCTCAGTGACCTTGGTAGCATGAGTTTTTATTGGTGTTTTGAAAATCATTCAGTTAGGCCAGAAAACAGTGAATTGGTCGGGGTAAATGCTTCAAATAAACCATGAAAAGCGAATATGAAGGAAAATCAGTTTATAGCCGGTCAAATGACAACGCTTAATATAATACCATGTTAGCATTTTTGCTTAAAAGGTAAAATGCTTAATATAATACCATATTGGTATTTTTTTTTTCTGAAAAGAATAAAGATAGACGAAAAATGTTTCCTATTTTCTTTTTCATTCTGAATATAAAGGTATTATTATTATCATTATTAAATAATGATGTATATTGTTGAAATTTCTAACACCATTTCAACTAATTTGCACTTTTTTTTTAAAAAAATAGCTAAATTAGTTGAAAACAATAATTTGTATTGTTGTTCTGAAGTTATATAGTTAAAGCTAAAGTTGTTGGATGAGACTTTGATTTCCGTGACTACTTTCTCAATTCATATAAGGACAGAAAAATTTTATGCTACTTATTTCAAATATTTATTAATTATTTTTTTTTGGAAAACAGGTCAATTGATTAGGGTATTTTAGGAAATAAATAATTAATGCATTATTCTAACAAATTTTCTGAAAATAGTCTTATAAATAGGACTGGAGGAAGTATAATGTATTTGAACTTTTGTATATGCTTTAAATGTTAAGAACCAATAAAGCTATGTTTTACTTTTCATTTTTTGTTATTATAAAGTTATGATATTATCGTTCATCAATATAATTTTATGTATTATTACCATTTTTTTATTAATGTCGGCTTGATATGGATTCAACCACAATGGAATCATTTAACCTTGACTAGTTCAATGATCAGTCTGATTTTAGAAGCATTAGTTTTTACTGCTGTAATATATGCTCCCTGTAATTTCTTGTGAAATCTTCATACAGAATCCCTGGAGGCATTAGAGCTGAACCACGGAGTTCTCGGCTTAAATATAAGAGAAATGGTGAAGGAGAAACTGTAATTAAAGAACTATTTGTACAGGACGTGGTAGAGAACAATGATCTGCTTCACACACTCAGCAAAGGATCTGCTATAGTACTTCTCCCTCGTAGCTCTTCTGACTTTTCTGTTTGCTCAAAATTACGAGTTGGATCACGACAACTAAAAGTGAACCCTGACTTTTCTCTCAATGTATACAATTATGAGGGAATGGATTCCTCAGATTTTATTTCTAATGACCTTATGTTCAACAGGAATCATGGAATCAAACAAGTAAAAAGTTTTTATTCTGTAAAAGAGAAGTTTGTTACGTTGTGTGAAAGGAACAGGGTTTTGCCATTAAGTTCAAATGGGAACATATACACTTCAAGTTCAAAAACAGACAGTAAAAAGGAAACAGATAAAGGAGATGGATTGTCAGATCATAGACTATTTTCATGTGTCACATGTGGAATATTAAGCTTTTCCTGTGTTGCCATTGTGCAGCCCAGAGAACCAGCAGCTACGTACCTTATGTCGGCTGATTGTAGTTTCTTTAATGATTGGATTGTTGGTTCTGGAGTAACTAGCAATAAATTTTCAATTGCCCATGAAGATGCAAGTATTCCCAAGCCAAGAACATATACAGGCAGGTTCTATTTATTAATGAATACACATCCTTGGGTATTTTTCACTCCTCTGTGTCATATGCCCATTAGGAAATATATGTGAAAGCCGAGCTTCATGTACAGCTTGTACTGACTACTTTCTGCTGTAGAAGTATAACCCAAATCATACATTTTGCATTAGCATGAGCTAGAGTCATCCAGCTTTATTATGTGCATTTTTTTGGGGTTTAATGATTTTTTTCTCCTCACCTTCTTTTACCTGAGTAGAAGAGTTTACGAGTGAAGAGAGAACGTAAAGTGGGAGATGTTTTCCATTGTTATCAATAAATAGAGGAATTATCAATTCTTTTACCGAGTTTGTTATGCCACTATAAGTTCCTGTTATTTTCTTTTGTTTCCCTTCTTCTGGTTGTGGTGTGACTGAATTTTTCTTGCAACTATTTTTTGAAACATTATCTTCATCTTCTTTTTTTCTTTAGAACAAATATTTCCTTTGATAGTACCATATTAGCTGAAGGCAAAGTTGTTTGGCTTTAGTCCTGTCTGGTATGGGTCCAGCATGTTCTTGTAGACAAGGGAGATCGTTGAGTTGATTAGTTATACATTTCTCTCTTGAATGCTGAATCACAGAGTGGTCCTGCCATGTGCTTAGCATTCTTTACATAATGAGAGAGAAAAAATGTGCATGAATATGCAAAGCCTTTATGATGTGCATATGAAACGTAGCAACTTACCTTTCTAAGCAGCCAGATGCCTTTTGTTTTGTATCTCTTTTGCTTTTTCTCTAAGATGTTTTTTCTGTATATGAATTCTTAGTTTCAATCTTCCTTAACAGTGACAACTTGTTCCACAATGCAGGATGGACTAAACAAAATGCCCAACATGATTCAAATGGTGTTCCCATTCAATCTGTTGAGCACCATGCACAGATTGCTGATCAAAATTTTGAGGAGGCTTTAAATTCTGGAAGAGAAAAAGGCAATACAGCTCTTGCATTATTGGCATCAGCATATGGAAATTCTTCTGACTCTGAGGAAGATCAGGGGGGATTAGATATTGCACTTGATGGTGATGAATTGAATGCAGTAAACCATTCGGCCTCTAATGGATCTCAGGAGATGTCTAGTATGCCTTCTCATTTTCAAGATCCCCATACTAGTCCCATGGTTAGAGTCATTAGACTTAATAAAGGAGATGATATTCATTCAAGAAGAATAGACAATTATGAGTATTATATGCATAAGAGACTTGAGCAAATCATGACTCCTTTAAACTACTCTGTTAAGTCAGAAGATCATGACAACACTTCAGGGGTGGCATTTAGAAATACTAGGGCTGTGCCCCATCCCACCTTGAATTGTTCCCAAGATACTCACACTGATGAAGACTCGTCTAGAATGCATATCTTTTGTTTAGAGCATGCTGTAGAAGCAGAGCAGCAACTTCGTCCAATTGGAGGAGCACACATATTGCTCCTATGTCATCCAGGTCTAATATTTCAACAATTTAGTACTCCCCTTTGTTTTTGTTTTTTTTTTTATTAAAAATGGAACAGATTTTGTACTGCATTTTTATCTCAAGCCCAAGTTCTTTGGAAAAATCACTGCCTTGTTTATTTGAAGTCCACCTTGGTCATTAAGCTGGGAATCTTTGTTGGAATATTTGTTCAATTTAGATTGCATGGTAATAAATGTGAGTTTTTCCCCCTGTTGATAAGTCTGTTCAAGTATACTAATAAGCAAACTTCAAGTGGTCTGATTGATCCATTATCCTTGAAGATGTAAAAACATATGAAGTTTGATGTTTATGGTTCTACATGGACAAAGTGTACCTATTTCATGGTTTGAGTGAACGTTTGCTACCGTTAGTATCCATAGTAATTGGTGTATAGTGTTTGAACTCATTGCTACTGATTGATGTTCGGTCATTATTTGCATTTTTTTCATATTTGTGAGCTTGTCTTTACAGTGTTTAGAGCACACTGTAACTCGTTTTCCCCTCCTTGCCAATCTTTCATGATTTGTTTTGCTTATTTCTACAGATTATCCAAAGATAGAGGCTGAAGCAAAGTTTGTGGCAGAAGAACTGGGGATTGGTTATACGTGGAAGAATACTGTATACAGGCAAGCCAACAGGGAAGATGAGGAGAGGATCCAATCAGCTCTGGATAGTGAGGAAGCTATTCCTGGAAATGGGGACTGGGCTGTAAAGCTGGGAATCAATCTCTTTTATAGTGCCAATCTTAGCCGTTCAGCACTTTACAGTAAGCAGATTCCTTACAATTCTGTTATATATAAAGCATTTGGTCAAAACTCTCCAGCAAGCTCGCCTACAGAGCCCAAGGTCTATCAGAGAAGGACCAACAAGCAGAAAAAGGTAGTTGCTGGGAAATGGTGTGGAAAAGTTTGGATGTCCAATCAAGTCCATCCCCTTTTAGCAAAAAGAGATTCTGAAGATGTTGAGGATGAAACAAGCTTACATGGGTGGCCATTGCCTGATGAGAAAATTCAAAGATCAGAAAGCAACCACAAAAGCAATACCTCAACTCGAAAATCTGGTAAGAAATGGAAAAAATCTGTTGAGAAAGGAGGAATCTGGGAAGAAAGCTTTGTTGAGAGAGATTCGCTTTCAGATAACTCCATTGAAGATAAATTCAATAAATATCAAAGGAGGATTATTGGGGGTAAGCGCTCCAGGCATATTGAGAGAGATGATACTGCTTCGGAAGGGGATTATTCTCCTCTGCCACTTCATAGAAAGCCTATAACCAAGCATTCAGAATCTAGTGAAAATGATGGAATGTCTGATGATTTGCTGGATGATGATTCTTGTATACAGCATCGGAGGAGGGCTAACACCAATGAAGCTAAATTAATTGACAGTGATGTTTTTTCAGATGATACAATGGACTATGGTTCTGATTGGTTGCGGAGGGGGGAGCTTAGCAATGAGCAAGATGCTATTTCAGACGATTCATTGAGTGCTGGTTCTCTTGAACTGCACGGAAAGATTCCCAAAGGCAACTATGATAAATACATTACTGAAGAAGACGTGATTTCTGATGACCAAAGGGAGGTTTGTTTATGGAAGCAGAGAGGGAAGATATCTAAAGGCAGACAAAGATCACTTTCTGCTAAAAGTGGTGATGGTCTGAAGCACCATAGGCAGAAGCAACAACAAAGGAATCTGAGAAGCAGGCAAGACAAGCACTTTGCAGTAGAGAATATTACATCTGATGACCAAATGGAGGGTCGTTCTTTCAAGTGTCAAAGAAGGATTCCTAAAAATAAGCAAGTGAAGTTCATCGAGGTGGAAGATGTAATGTCTGATGACCAGTTGAAGGGTGACTTTCAAAAGCCCCAAAGAAGTACTCGAAGGAGCAGGCAAAATAAATACAATGATAAAGATGTTATGAATGACTTGGCAGAAAATAATTTTCATATACTGCATAGAACTCGTAAAAGGAAGCAAGTTAAAGGTATGGACGAGGACAATATAGATTCAGATGATCAAATGGATGATATTTTGCATCAGCGGCACAAAAGAACTCTTCAAAGTAAGCAATCTAAAGCAGAGATTCTTCAACAAACGAAACAAACTAATCCACACCATGCGAGAAACAAGACATCCCATCCTGCCAAACAGAAACAAGGTGCTCATACTAAAATGAAATCAAGGGCTGCTCGGCAGACAAAGAATCAATCTGGTAACTCCAAAGACTTAACATTACATGTGGAAGAGGAGGAAGATGGTGGACCTCGAACACGACTTAGGAAGAGAGTCCTAGAAAAAGAGTCAGAAGGAAAATTGAAAGAAAAGAGAACCAAAAGGGAAAAGGAGAAGAATACAACAGCTGCAAAGGTTTTAGTTGGCCATGCCAAAACAAAGGATGAGGAATCAGAATATCAATGTGACATAGAGGGGTGCACCATGAGTTTTGGGTCTAAACAGGAGCTGTTGCAACATAAGAGAAACATTTGTCCTGTGAAAGGATGCGGAAAGAAGTTTTTCTCACACAAATATCTAGTGCAGCATCGTCGAGTTCATGAAGATGACCGCCCATTGAAGTGCCCTTGGAAAGGGTGCAAGATGAGTTTCAAGTGGGCATGGGCACGCACTGAGCACATTCGAGTCCACACTGGTGCTCGTCCTTATGTGTGTGCTGAGCCAGGGTGTGGACAAACATTTAGATTTGTTTCTGATTTCAGTCGTCATAAGCGAAAGACTGGTCATGCAACCAAGAAGAATTGTTGATAGCATGTGTGCTAGTGATAGATGTTAGCATTGTTGACAAATTTATTAATATATTGCTCAATGTCGTCTAGGACTAGGTGTTAATTAACTCTTTAGGATATATTCCCTGAATCTGTCATTGGGAATAACTATTAATTCTGCTTGGTAAGGTGTTTTTGTACCCATTTATTATAGTAGCAAGCAAAGCAATTTCTTAGATATAGAAACATGATTCTCATTCATCGCATATCTCCTGCTTGGTGCGGAGTTCATATCCCAAGCTAGAAGGTCCTACTCATGAGATACCTAAGTCAAGCTCTTTTGATTCCAACTGTTCACAAAATTTTATGGGTCTGATCTTTGGAATTGTAGCAGGCACATTTTTCTGCAGCATGGTCATGACTTCTATTTACCCTACACCAACTCATTGGAGGGCGAATTTCCAATCACCAATAGATTGAAGTGCAAGTGGCATATGGAGAATCTTCTTGAGATCAGCATGTGGTCATTTTTAATAATCTATTCTCCTCCATACTCTTTGCTTACAGTTCCTTTTTCTTTACCATGTTTCCCGTTTTCATACTACTTTTAGTACTTTATTTTGACCCCTATACTATTTGAATTACAGAAACAGAAAAAGAGCTGTGATGGCGATTTCAATGAGGAAAGAAGAGGATGATAAAGATACATGAAAATGGTTCTATATTAATAATGTCATTTGAGTGGTTTTAAGTTTACTTGGCCAACTATCTGTCTTTCAAACAACCAGGCTAGTGTCTATGCCTTTGTTTCTCTCTATTTCACTGATTCTCTCTTTTCTTAATTAAAATTGTGTTGAATCTGTTGTAAAATTAAGGATGATAAATTGATCAATTAGTGTAGATTCTTTCGGATTACATTTTTCTGCTTGATCACGTGTGACGGTGTGATACTTTTTCCTGGAACTTTCTTATCAGGACCCTGTTGGTAGGTAATTGTAGATTCCTACACGAGTCATGGACAATGGGAGAGAACTTTAACAGAAGAAGTATCTGCACTTCTACCATTATTTTGTGTTGGATTTAGTGCTGCTGATGGAGTGATTGATGCTTATTCTTTGTGTTGATTGGTGCTGTTCTTCATATTCATCATCACTAACACTTCAAATCACAATGATCACTTAAAGGTGAGGAGACCATTAGCTTCAGAATTTCTTTTTCTTTTCCCATTTGAAATTATGCCTTTCAATTATTAAGAGTAAGTATTGTATAGTTAAGAGCTGTCTGTCTTGTAGCAGCGGCAATGTGGATCCAGTTGTTTCATGTGCTATTAAATGAAAAGTTTTAAGCCTGAGAATGGGGCTTTATTATCGAAGGATGAGACTATTTCTGTGAACTTGTGCATGTTGCTCTTGACTGGGGAGATCGATCATGTTGTACGTTTTCCTAGAAGGAGATGGTAAACCTTAAGGTAGGGTAATCCAATTTTTTTTTTTTCTAGTTTTAGATTTTTAACACAACAAAAACTTATGAGCTGTCTGAATTAACAATTATTTTAGCTGTTTCGTTGATATTTCTCCTGCATGACCCGTGTTCTTTTTATGGTGCAAATTTCTTAATTGGACTCTTTCTTCTACTTGTGTTATTGCCCCTTTCATCATGGACAATCTGTCTGCCAAAATGGTTAAAGTTTATTTTCGTTTCTGTTCTTTGAGTTGTCACTGTTTCGAAAAAATTGTTTTAAAGTTTCACTAAAGTGATCTAAAATGGTTGTTTGTTTTCAAAGGTGTAATGCAGTTTTGCAACAATTTAAGGATGCAAAATGACGGGGATTTACTGGCAGGTTTCACCGATAAGCTGCCAAGGTGAGGAAAGACTGGTACACTTGCCATCCTCCACTAAAGAAGTTGTGTATGTTTCTAATTATAGTTTTTACCATAATTACAAAATATATGATTTTCATTTATATTTTTGTATACCGATACTGATTATACAATATTTTGTACCACTATAAAAATATATAATTTAGCTAATAAATATTTTCATTTCCGCTTTTTTTCTCTCAAGTTGGTAAATGGACGTAGTACATTTTCAACTTGTCTAATAATCTTTCAAAAATTTGGCTTTTCAGTCAGAATATCTGCAAACTGGTTTTCAGATCAATATTTGGCAATTCCAAAGTGTTCTTTATCAAGTTATTCTTTGATGAAAAACTAACAACCTTCACATGCTTTATACTATCATAAGCTGGTTCTTTCCAACTAGACAATCTATCAATTCTCACGAGGAGTCAACTAAAGTTTACTTAGAAATAAATATAGTAGATAATTGACTTATAAATGTAATATTTGAGTTAGACAAATTTTAGTTACAAATGTAGTTACTGATAGGGTATGGTGAGGTTAGAATCATAAGTAGGCTTACGAATATATAGTGACACTGTTAGGCAATTTTTTTTTATTATATTAGGTTCTTGAGGATACAACTGGTGTGATATATTATCAGGCATCAAACAAGCAAACCTTCGATCTCGACATCCTCAAGTTCTTGTGAAAAATTGTTTGGTTTGTGGATTGTGAAAGATATCCTTCATGATTTTCAGCATACGATTATCTCTCATTTTCTTTTCTTGAGGCTTCACTTTCCAAGGATATGGGACAATTTTTCCCTTTCCAATGTGCATCTTCATTTATTTGTGAGAATTCATCATGGTTGAATTCATTTAAAATGATACTTATGTTAAAGTTAGTTTTATATTGAACTATAAGAAATCCAATAATTTATGGAATGAAAAAAATATACGAAGTTCTGGTAACAAATTGGAAAATATGATTTATTCTATGATTTCTCATTCATATATTTTTATATACAGAATATTCTATTCTTATAGTATCTTATTTCTATAAATTAGGTCTAATCATATAATTCAAGCAAAAGTTTTAGTTTCTCATTAAAAAAAATACTAAAAAGTAAAACAGAAAAACTTTCTAACAACATACTAAAATATTAGTACACATAGTCTATATAAAAATATTAGTATACATAGTTATGAGATTTAAAGAATGAAATTTTTTCTACAAAAAAAAACTTTATAATAGTAAAAAAATAAGGAGAGTCAAGGAATGAAATCATAATATAAGAAGTCACATAAAGATAAAAATAAAATAAAATTTCATTACAAAATAATATAATAACTAATTATTATTTGTAATGAATTAATAATTTGCTACATTTACTTATATATTTGTAAGAAGAGTGGTAGGTCTATTGGTTCCAAAGATAAAAATTTTTAAATGAGAAAATGATTTAAAAGGTAAGATGACCTAATCGAAAAACTAAAAATTCTAAAAAATTTATTTGACATAATTATTGAAAATTGTGATCTGAATTATGTGATGAATAAGATAATATGGAACTAAAGTGTAGTTAACATTGATGATGCTTTTGCATTTAATATACAGATGAATGTGATGAGTGACAATGAAGATCAAAAACCAATGGTTATTGAAGTTTGTCGACAAAAGAAATGATTGGTCAAAAGGAAAAGATGCAATAGAAGCAAAATTAGATTCGTTTGTTAAACGAAAGATTTTTGGACCTATAGTTTGCACACTTGTGGATCAAACTTGTCGAGTGACTTTTTGCACAAAAACAAAATGAGAATGGTAAATTGTTAGATACAAAGTACAATTCGTTGTTTAAGGTTTTTCACAATGGTATTGATTTTTTAAAACTGGTATTGGATATTTGATATTTGATTAGCCTAGTTGTACAAAAAGATCTGCATTTACATCTAACATGATTTTACAACCTATTTATATGATTCTCTTGAAAATAATATTTACATTAAACTTTTTGAAGGATTTAATTTGTCCAACAAAGCAAATTCTAAAAAGGATTATTCAATAAAATTGAACAAGTTCCTTTGTGGATTAAAGTAATATAGACGATTATGGTATAATCATCTTAGTGATTACTTGTCAAAAGAAGGATATTTGTCCTTATATTTATATGAAAAGATTACAAAAATGAAATTGTCATAATTGTTGTTTACGTAGATTACATAAACATCGTTGGAACTCTTAATAAGCTCACAAAAACATTTGATTGCTTAAAGAAAATATTTGAGATGAAGGATCTTGAAAATACAAAGTTTTGTTTGAGATTACAAATTGAGTATTTAAATAAAGGTATCTTTTGTACATCAAGAAGCTTATATAAGGAAGGTACTTAAGAGGTACTCTATGGACAAGTCACATCCTTCTAATGGTTGTGAGGGTGTTAGATGATAAAGGCCTTTTTAAGGATGATAAACTTCTTGGTCTATAAGTAGTGTTATAGGAACACTAATGTATCTTTCTAATTATACTCGATTTGGGATAACATTTGCTCTAAATTTGTTAACCAAGGTATAGTTCTTCACTTACAAGAAGACATTGAATTAGAGTAAAACATATACTTCGTTATCTTAAAGGTACTATGAATATGAGCTTAGTTTATCCAAATTAGTCAAAATCAAATCTAATGAGTTATGCAAGTGCATGTTATTTATCAGATCTCACAGTGATTAACCATAGATAAAATATTTGTTCACATGTGGTGACACAATAATTTTATGGTGGTCTATGAAACAACCATAACAACAACATCGTTAAGTCACACAAAATTTTAGCATTATATGAGATAAGTTGTGAATATGTTTGTTTAAGATCTATAATTCAACATGTGCCACAAATTTGTGGTCAAGAAAAAAAATGGAGTCAACAACCAAATATAGAGACAATAGTTCATTGTCTAATTGAAATGATGATATAGAGATCCAAAAGATTTATTTATATGAAATATTTAGTAGATTTATTTACAAAGTCTTTGCTAAAGAGAATTTTTGAACAATTGATTTACAAGATTAGACTCCATTCTCTTAATTATGTGAGTTTACATGAGGGAGAAAAATAAAATATATGAAAAATAATATTGTATTGAAAAATAAAAAATGATATATTCATTTTCCTTTAATACGTTTTTACCTCAAAATATTTTTCCTGATAAGATTTTAAAGAACATTATATGATCAATGGACACCTAAAGAAGAGTATTATGCGATTGTTCATAATACAATTATTCATATATTTATTACTCTTTATAATATTTAATTATTTGTAATATTGATTACTCTATGATATTTAAATATTTGTAATATTAATTACTTTTTATGATATTTAAATATTGTATCAATTATTTCATTTATATCCTATTTGTGGTTACATTTTTTATAAATATGACTTTTTCTACTAGTAATAAAAACTCATAAATTAATCTCAATATCTTTTGTTTCTTATTTCTATTATCAACTTTATTTTATAATATTTTATTTTTTCGAAACAAAATTTTAATTTAATAAAAAAATATTTTAGTTCATTAAATATCATTTTTCATATCAATAAAATTAAAAGGTATAATACTAATTTGATTAAATTTTATTTTCAAAGTTATAATTAATTTAATAGAGTTATATGACTACTAAAAAAATTTGAAACTTTTTTTTCTTAAACATATTTTATAATTAATTTAATGAAGATATAATAGTGCTAAAAAAATACGTTTTGAAACTTTCTTTTTTAAAATATAATTTTATAATTAATTTAATAATGAAATGTCAGGGTTAAATTTGATTTTAAGCTTTTATTTATTTGAACAACCAAAACAAATGTTAATTATAATATTTTTAGATATTATTTTGTTTGTAGGTCTGTGTTTAAGTTTTTCTTGTAACCTAATAACATGAACTGTTTAAGTTTATCATAATTGAGGAGATATTTTTATTTTATTTTATTTTTTTTAAACCTAGTGTAACATGAACTGTTTAAGTTTTTTATTTTCTAGCCTAATGTTACATGAACAGTTCAAGTTTATCATAATTGAGCAGTTTATAGTTTTGATAAGTCATGGATAAAAGAACTGCTCACTTTTTAATTTTTAAAAATCTATCTTTACTTTTCACAGATCCTAACCCAAAATGTAAAGTAAATACATTATTATATTTTAATAGTAATTCTTAAAACTGCTCACCAATCATAATGAAACCTTCTGACTCTTTTACTAGCCATCTTATTTTATACATTTTATTTTAAGAAAATGATAGGATGACAAATTTTTTACACCAATGACGTGTCATGTTGTCATTAATTAATTTTTAAGAAAATGAAAAAAATAAATCTTAGTTTTTTAAAAGTCGATCAATGACAACACGACACATCATCAGTATACAAAATTTGTCGGCCAGAAGTTGTCAAAGTATATTTTCTTTTATTTTATTGATATTTTTGCTTACTATTATGTTCTGTAGAGTAAAAAATGTTATTTTTTTAGGAAAAAGTGAAGTCAAAAAAAGAAAAAAATTATTATTTTTAAAATAATGAAGAAATAAATATATTAAATTTAAGTACCTGTTGTTCAGAAGAATAATTTTGAAAACTATTAATTGTTTATATTTTTCTATGGGTGTAAGGAAATATGGAAAGTTAATGAAAAATAATAATTTATTTTATCATTTAGCAAAATAGAAAAACATTCATATCTTTTTGTAAGTATTCATTTTTCACTGGCTTTTATATGAAGTCAGCAATTTTCTATGATAATAAAATAGTGATAATTGTAGTATATAAATTGGAGATACAATATTTTCTTTAACTTTCTTTGCACTTATATAACAATTTTCTTATGTATTACATAACAATCACAACTATTTTATTTACTAAAATTGAATATAATAAACAAATACAAAGTTTTGGGATATTTGAATTGATATGTTAAATATGTAAGAAGCTATTAAAACATTACATGTCATATTCAATACCAAAAAGTCACATAACTTAATTGATAAGAACAATTCACATTAATTTATTTAATATTAAGAGTATTGCATAAATTTATTTTCAATATGTGTCAAACTTAGAGTTAGAATGGAAGACTAGTCAAGGTTCATATTAAGAGCTTCTTTAATGCGAAGAAGCATATGTTGGTGGTTTACTAACCATACTGTATATATATTTTGTGAATTCAATTCCTGCCAATAAATAAAAATTTTTCACTAACATTCACATTGAAATAATATGAATTAACCAAAATATTCCATGAAATAAACTATAATTTTTATTAAATTTTTAAAATAGTTTTTAAATTTTTTTCTATATTTTATTTACTTTTAATAGATTAAACTCTGAAGAGTGGATCCATGCTTTCTGACATTCTTTTGAAATCTATTGGTTTATATTCTTTTAAAATTTATTTTTAATTAATTATATATTAATAATAAAATTTATTTGCAACATTTTGTTTAATATGATATGATAGTATGTTTATATTAATATTATTTACTTTTAAATAAGCCTAAGATGTTATATAATAAATTTGAATTTGAATTTTATATCTTGAGTAAAGATGGTGTGTAAATTAAATTAAGTAATGCATTATTGAATAAACAAATTAGCCTTTTTAAGGGTGGAAGCACAGCAATCAAATCAAACACTCCCAATTCATTGTTTTGCTTCTTCAGACGTCATTCAGAAATCACACAAATGCAGTTTTAAATTGACATGAATTTACTATGAACTCTTCCCCAAACTGAAAATCATAAGTATTTTATTTTTAAAAAATACAATTGACATGCCCAAATAACCACTCAACCACTCACCCACAACCAAAATAATAATCATTAATATTATTGTTTTGAAAAATATCATATAATTTAATAATGAGGTGCTTGACTTTAAAAAAACAAAAAAAATCCATGTGTTTTCTTTATTTCTATTTTTTTAAATATTAAATTGACACCTTTTATTTTAACTTGACCCAAAAGAAAAGAAAATATTGATGTAATAATATTACATCATACATTCTCACATTTTGTATCGGTAAAGATCCAAATTCCACCTCAATGCATAAATAATGAACAAAATAAACATTATAATTTATTTATTTTTTGTTCAATTTTTATCAGTTTTCTTTAGCCTGATTCGTAGGACTTAAACTAGAACAAACAGTTGTTTTTGTTCTAAATTATCTTATTACAATATTTATATAAACATTATCCATGTTTGAATCTTACAGAAAGAAAAAGAAAAAATGGTAAAAGAAAATTCTCTAATCATATATTAATGAAAATCAAAATCTAAATAAAGGTAGGTTTTATAAATAAGAAGTAAAATAAAATAGTTTCCGAAACAGTACAGAGCACATCAAGATTACAAAGTAGGACACTTTTTTTTTTTTTTTTTTCTCTCTTTTTATGTTCACACTCAGTCCTTCACTCAGACACTGCTTCTGGTTTTTGATTCCCCTCATATAAAAACGCAACCTTTTTCCTTCTCCTTTCTCTTCTGTTCTCTCTTTGCCACTTATTCCCTTTCTTTTCTTCTTTTCAACAAAAACCACCTTCTCTTATTAGGGTTTGAAATGTGGAGGGAGAATGGAAGCCTCTGAATCTGATTCTGCGCCACTTTCCATTTCCAATGGCGAAGATCCCCAATTGGGGGCTTCTTCTCCCCCTCCTTCTCCTCCTCCTCAATCGTCAGATCTCAATCACGCCGCCGAGCATGTCATACTCTCTGCGGAGCTTCAGAGCAAGTTGGATTTGAAGGTTGAGGATGAAAGTGAGGGCAAAGTTTCCGACTTGAACGACGGTGGAGGAGTTTGCGACGAAGAAACTGCTAAGGGTGATGGAGATAGTAGGGGTTCGGAGTCAAATAGTTGGAATGAGGATGTGGGTGTTGGTGCTGATGAAGATGGTGTTGGAATTGGTGATGTTCATGGTGATGATGGAGAGGAGACCAAGGAAGACAGAAACAGTGATGTAACTCACCACTACCCTTTGAGGCCTGAAGCTGAGGATTGTGCATTTTATATGAAAACTGGGAATTGCAAGTTTGGGTTTAACTGCAAGTTTAATCACCCTATTAGAAGGAAAACCCAGGTATTTCTTGTGCCTTTCTTCTTCTATGTATTCCTTGTTTAGATGTTATGTTTGTTAGTGATGCTTTTATTTTTATATGATTGGTTTGTTTGTATTGATATCTAGTAGTGATCAATATTGCATTGTTGGAGGTTAAGCTTTAGAACAGTTCACTTGTGTAAATGGTTATCTTTTCTCCGAGGTTTCCTTTACGGTGACATTGTATTGTTTGTGGTGCTGGATTGAGAACAAGAGTAGTTTGCCTTAGCTGAAGGTATACTTTTGATTGGCGTGACTGGTAAATGGTCAGAACTGTTACATCGTGGCTGGTAGGTACTTGATATTGAACTGTAATTTTGGGGGGCAGTGCTATTTTTAGTAATTTGCTTTTATGATTTTGTATTGTGTCTGTTTTGGTCGGTCTTTTTACTCTATAGCTTTGCTAAAATGACTTATTAAGGCTTCAAAATTTGCCTATTTTTGTGAGGTCTCCTTTATGACCTCTTCAGACTTAATAAGGTGTTGGTGATTGAGTATATCAATATCAATGTGGTTCTCTTCACCATTTTATGCCTGGAGACTTATTATACAATGTTCACTTCTTAAAATGCTGTTCTTTGTGTGGATGTTTTAACGATCAACAAAGGCTATTAGAGAGAAGGCGGGAGAAAGAGAAGAACCCACAGACAGATCAAGCTCAACAGAATGCAAGGTTATCCTCACTATTATGCTTCTAAGCAAATTTTAATTCTCACGTCTGTCATTTCAGCATATTATCATTTTTGCTTTAATGTTCATATTGTAACTATTTAAATACAAGTTCCTCCAGCTATTTGAATTGCCATGGAAGATTGTTTGTTAGTCACTGTAAGGTCAAATCAAGGTGATTCAACCTAATTTATATTTTATATTTTTCATTTCCTTCCGCGACATTGAGATCATTGATAATTTATATGCTATATGTTCAATTTTGGGTGATGTCATATTCTGGACTTGTGGGATGTCAGTTCGGTAATATAAATATTTTCTTAAATGTTCATATAAATAGATTGTATTCTAAATTATAATTTTTTTTAATAAATATTTTCTGTGGCCGAGATTTAATATATGTCTGTTGTGATTACTTGTTTTTGGATTATGATGATGTATGCTATCTTAATAGTTTACATTAGACATGGATAGGGAAAACGGTGAAATATCTGTCAGGATGGATGGTTTGGTTTATTTTGTGGCATTTTTGTTCATTAGCTCTTTCTGGTTTGCTCTATTTTACCCTAGCAAGGATAATGATGACAATGACATTGATTCTATTTAAATGAATGGATAAAAAAATTATAAGTAAATGATATCAATTGTTAAGTTGAAAAAATTATTGGAACTTCAAAGGCAACTGATGGAAAAAAGCAAGTTTGTATATGATTTTTCTCTTGCTCAAACCATGTAAAATCAACAAATTTCACCATTCATGACATGTTCATAACAATTTTTTTTTTCTGGTCTAATGGCAGTATTATCAAAGATCCGGGGGTTGTAAATTTGGAAAATCTTGTAAATATAACCACACAAGAGGAAAAATTTCAACAACACCGGCACCAGTACCAGTTTTTGAACTTAACTTTCTTGGCCTGCCTATTCGTCAGGTAAAATTTTAGTTACTTTCCTATAACAAAAGATATATATGTGTGTGATGTTCGCTTCTTTCTGCAGTATTCTAAAATAGTTGTTTCTTAGATATTAATAAGGTCATGTTTCATGATAGGGGGAGAGGGAGTGCCCCTACTACATGCGCACTGGCTCTTGTAAATTTGGAGCAAACTGCAAGTTCAACCATCCTGACCCTACAGTTGGAGGATGTGATCCTCCTTCGGGGTTTGGTAATGGAGGACCTATTTCATTACAAGGTGTATCACGACCATCTGTACCCTCCTGGTCTTCTCCAAGATCATTAAACGAAGCATCTCCTTTTGTGCCAATGATGCTTTCACCTACTCAAGGAGTTTCTACCCAAAGTTCTGACTGGAATGGATACCAGGTAAATAGTTAGATTCAATACCAATAAGCATCTGGCAAGGTGCAATCTATTATATAATTAGTATTGGGATAGTGCAATGTTAATTCTCTGTTGCTGCAGATACTTTGGCATTGTTGCGTTCACTTTTTTTTTCCCTTTTTGCAAATTGATATTGTCCTGTCATTGGTTTCCTTATGTTTTTTAATTAACTTCGTAAATTGTGTGATAATGTCATTGTCACCTGTTGACTATTGCAGACTTATCATTACTTTACATGTTTTGTTATAAGCACACTGAATACTGTAATAAAATAAATATTAAGCCATTTGAGGTTTGAGTGATATATACCCAAATCAATTAGTACAAAAACAGTTCTCGTGATTTAGAATGTGCAGTTTTGTTGATCTATTTTGCCACTAGCAAACATATTGAAGAATCATGCATATTAAGCAATGTATGCTTGGCTTTATGCCTAAAAGTGAATTTGAAGTTGCGCCTATTACCGATCCTCAAGAATCAAAATATGATTATGGCATGTAATCTTTAGATTTGTTGTGATCATTCTACAGCCCCATTTCCCTTCCTCCCTAGTGTCTCTTATTATTTTTTTGTTGCCTTGATTTTTGTGGGGAGGCATCTTACCCTTTGGTATGCGATGCACGACTTGAGTGGTCTTGTTCCTTTACCCTAGTTAACGAACTATTCTGTCTGCTGAACTCATGCAAAAGGTTGTTTTCCGATTAAATTGACCCATTTGTGGTTTTTAAAGGCATCTGTCTACCTACCTGAGAGGAACATGCATCCACCTTCTTCATTTGTCTTGAACAACCCAGCAGTCGATACAAATGTTTACTTGCACCATCAGAAGCAGATGTCCGTGGAAGAGTTTCCAGAAAGGCCCGGTGAACCTGAATGTAGCTACTTCTTAAAAACTGGGGATTGCAAGTTCAAATCTAATTGTAAATTTCACCATCCAAAGAATCGGATTTCGAGATTACCTCCATGCAACCTCAGTGACAAGGGTCTTCCTTTGAGACCTGTAAGGTTTTATATCTATAAAGCTGGAAAAATTGTTTTCTTTTGTTTACCATGTGGTTGTGGTAATCTAAAATATTTAGAATAAGCATGGCATTGTTACAACGAGATGATTGTTTCTGATTCTGAAAAGATATTTCCTTTAATTTGTTTAGTCAAATGGGACTACAAGCTCGATTGACTAGTTTCTGTTATTTAATGTCAATTTTATTTGTGATGAAATCCAGGACCAAAGTGTCTGCTCTCATTACAGTCGCTATGGAATTTGCAAATTTGGACCAGCTTGTAAGTTTGACCACCCTATAAACTTGCAGCCCTTGATGATGTCTGGACTTGGGGACCAGTCATACTCAAATTCAGCTAGTGTGGAGGTGCCTGGGATAGGTGAAACTACAGCTGAAACTGATGTAACAATTCAGCAATCTGTGTAAACATGTCTTTGAGGATCTTCTAGCTATCACTAAATCTGTAGTTTTCTTCTTAAACATGATAAATTTATTTAACTTTTTTTCTAGCACTGTCCAATGCAGCACAAGCATTGCAAAGAATAGCAACATATATATATATGTCAAACAGTTTATATGTATTTATCACAAGTAACATTTGCATATGTAGATTTTCTTATATTCTTGGTTTGTTTCTCTCTGTTGGATTATAATTAGTGTGGTTTGAAAAGTTTGTTGTGGGTTTTTTTATCTTACATCTGTCAATTTGGTTTTGAAGTTTCTATTTTTATATGATACTTTATTAGCTTTAGCTAGATTTATGGTTTGGGTCTTTAATAAAAAAAAATAGAAAATTTAATTAAAAAGTAAGTTGTATTACTAGAATTTTTTAAACTATATTTCTTACATTTTTACGTATTTTTTATTTCCCTCCATTTCGTCTATTTTTTTTAACTAAACACTTTATTTTTCTCACATTTAAAAAACATTATTGAAAATATGTAGTTCTCTGTTCTTATCATCCTTTTTTTCCCTCATATTTGCATTCTTTTGTGATTTTTGAAATGAACTTTTTTTAAAATAACGATTTATTTAAAATATAGACAGGATTTTCTTATTAGAATGGATCTGAAACTGCTTATTCTAAACAAAGATATAAAAAGTAAAAACAAAATGTTTATTTTATTAGATAAGCAAAAAAAAGAATTACTCCATTATCAATCAAATACTTTATTATTATAAAAGAAAAAAAAAATCAATTATACTCCTACTCATACGAAATTTTGCAATTAGTAAAATAGAAGTATAACATCATGTTTAGCTTAAATAGTTGAGTAGAAATATTCATCTAATACGTTATAATAATGAAAAACTAAAACCATTTCGTTTATTATAGCCTTCAAGTATAGCCAAATTATATATCATCTTGTTTCTTATACATAGTTTTAATATAAAGAAGTATATCATATCACATTTATATTCTAATATCTAGTTTGATAATGAAGGAACTATGTCATATTCCATCTCTATTCTGATTCTTACTTTAGTCATTAAGAAATTATGTCACATAACATTTTCTTTCTAATACCTATTGTTATAGTCAAAGAACTATATGATTTGATATCTTCTACAAGACACGTGTTGAACAAGTTCAGAAAGAAAATAACACGTAACTCTTAAGTCAACATGTACAAGGACTCACAATTTCATATTTTCAATTACAGTTATTTTCAATTGATGTTAGTTAGTATCGTTTCTCTGCCAACATTAATGAAAAAATAAATTAAAATTATTTCTCAACCAATTTCAACAAAACTATTTCAATGGATGTCGATTAGAATAACTTTTAAATTTGTTCGATCATTTCTCTGCCAACATTCATCAATTTCATTTATTCGATCATGTCTTTAATTCATTATAATTATTTATTTATTTTTATTTTTATTTTTTAAATTAAACCTAGAGATGTTGTACACACTTTTAAAAATTATTATTATTACCATCAATCAAATCACCACAAGTTAAACTAATAATAAAAATAATAATAACGTCTTAGAGTATGTTAAACTAACTAACGCTAAATTATTTTAATTAAGAAAATAAATTTAAAAATGAATGATGAATTAGTCAATATTAATCAGAATCGATATCAATGCTTAACAAATTAATTTTTATGACTTTAACGTTACATATACATGTGACCTAAAGGCAAACTAAGAACTATTTAACATCAAAATTTTCTTGTAAGAGTTGACTTTTGATACATTAAGTAATAATTTTTATGTACTAAAAATTTATGAAAGTTATTATTCAAATATTATAAGTGGTTAAACAATCATGGATATAATTATTGTTTTAGGTGCATATTTTAAACCCTCATTAAGTTTTAATTAAAACTAGCATATGAATAAGTTTTTACCTAAAAAAATTACCTATTCTCTAGGTGAAACCTTATATAAACCAACATTGAATTAAATATAGTCTTTCATATGCATAAGATTATACATTCTTATTATATATATGTTCCAAGAATAAAAACTTAAAGCATATGAGGTTCTTGAAAAGTGAATGAAATATGCACCTACTAAAACAAAAGTAGAACAAAGTACAAGAAAGTACTTTTCTAGACTGAAAATAGATAGCTCTTGCAAGCATGTAATACGGGAAAAAGGAAAGTTAGGCTTTTTGGTTTATCTTATAGATAATGATATTTTCACAATTTTTTTTAATAACATTTTAATTCTATTTACGTGTCATTTTGTGATTGGTCTATGTTAATGTTTATCATTTTGTGATTGGTCTATGTTAATGTTTATGATTATTATTATTGATTGTAAAATAATTTGAGATTAATCACATAATGATACATAAATAAATATTAAAATATTGTCAAAAAAAATATTGTCAAAACATCATTATTCTTATCTTATTACGGTAAAGGTTGTGGAAAAATTTTTACCAGTGAAATAATTGTTACAATCTTCATATTTTCTTCACATTTGGATAACATATATTAATAACATGCCTATAGATAGAGATAAGAGACGCAAATGTTAATTGGTACCGAAAAATGGTGAGGAGGCATAGAAAAGTATGATAGGAAGAGTAGGGACTGCGGCATTGCTAGAATTTAGGTTGAAGAACACATAGTCATAAAACATAAGCCAACCTAACTTAACCACGTAGCTTTCAAAGCTCAAACCACCTAACTGTTTGTGACAACAATTTTCATCACAATATTTAAGGTTGTGGTTGCCATTACTTCCTCCACATGGACATCCATATTCTCACAACTTCTTCATATATCAATTTTGAATCAAATTCCAATCCCTTATTTTTCATCCTCTTTTACTTTTTTCTTTTTTTCAAGTTTCTGTATAATGTATTTACACATAGGAAAAACTTCTTTTAACAACACTTTTTAATAACTTTTTGACAACGTATACGTGGCAGCTTATGATTGGTCCGTTTTAAATATTTTTTAAATGTAAATTTAAATAAATCAATAAAGTGATGACACGTGTCCCGTTACCAAAAAAATTATCAAAAAGTGTTGTCAAAATATCATCTTCCTTACACATATTCAAACTATGTTTCACCGCTTCTACCAGGAAAACAACTATATTCGAATTGATGAGAGAAGACAAAGAGATCAACTGTTTATTATATAACTTTTAAAAGTGTTTTTTGTAAAAGTAATAGTTATTATAGGTAGTCTTTTTAAAAAATATTAATTTTAAATTTGACTCAATTTTACAAAATTAATTTATAAAATAAATTTTTATTTGTTTTATTTTTGTTAGATTATCTCTAGCATTTTGTTTACATTTTATTCAATCTTGTTTCACATTTGTAGAAAATAATAATTCTTTTCCAGGACAGATATAAAGAGACAACGGAAGTAATTAACATATATGTTGTTGGATTAATACATCAGGCTTTTACCAAGAGAGCATAGAGTGCAAGCAATAAAAGAGATATTGCATCTGTTTTATAATTAGCATATTTTTTTGGATAATTATAAATATGTACTTTATAATTTTATAAAAATATAAATATTTTATTATTTATATATATTTCAAATGCAGCAATAGGTTTTTTTACCTATTTAAATTTTATATTTATATAAGTTAATATGATTATATTTTGATTTATAAATTGAAATATTATTTATTTAGTATTTTCTCAAGAATGGACTAATCATAAATTATTAAAAATACTTTTTACTTAAAAAAATTATTTCACATGAAATCTACGCTTAGGAAACTTTTGAAATAAGCTAGAAAAAATGGTAAGAAAAAGTTTTATAAAAATCACTGTTTCACTAGTGGTTAAAATGTTAGGAGTATCACATTAGAAATTACTTGGTGGTTAGTATTAGGAGTACTTATACTAGGTTTTAATTAATTTAGTCATATGTGTTTAATAATTAGTTGAATTTATGATTGAATCTCTATTTTCACAAAATGATATGGGTTTAATAATGTCGATTTTTCATTTTTTATTAAAAACTAGCCGTATATCAAAATCGTTCATCTATCTAAACTCAATTATATATCCAGAATTAGTATATTTAATAGTGCTTATGAAACATGTACTTTTAATATACTTTTTTAGTCAATACCTTCCAAAAATAAAATCAATAATTTTGTAAAAAGATATTTAAAAACAACCTTTGTCTAGCTAAATGTGACACAACATAATAAATCAAACGATCCAAGTATTTTAAAAAAAAAATGTCTCTAAACCTCTCTCTTCTTATATTTTACAAGTTATATATCCTTCACTCTCTTCTCTTCTTTCTTCTCCTTATTCTTCATCCCAATTTAATACAAAATAAAATATAAGCATTCATCAGAAACTAAATAAATACTTTGACAAAATATTTAACATTTTAATATTGATTTTAGAATTATGCTATTAATTTTTAATTGAAAAAATAAAATATTTTGAAGCAAACTTTTCTTTACCAATGCTGATATAAGCTATTAAATATACAATATTACAAACTATTTTATGATTTAATAAATAAAGGATTTATAATTTTTTTATTAAACTATATTTTTCTCACTAATGTAATATTTAAGTATGTTTAGATGTTGCCTAATCATTTGTCTCATACATGTCTTGCAAATTAAACAGTAATGCAAAAAGTTACTCAAACCAACCCTTTAAGCCATTTCATGAGCAATGATATGATAAATATTATATAGAGATATTCTGATTCAAAATAAAAGATTAATCTTTCAAAACAAATAAACAAAATTGAAGGAAAAATTATCTTCTTAATAAAAATTGTTCTATTAAATAAAATTATTTTAGATTTATTTTATTTATTAGAAAAATAAGTTAAATTAATGAGGTAATCATATACAAAGCATAAAAAAGTATTAACACGTTCCTCTCATATAATAAGTCTACTCTGTATAAATTTTACATTTCCATATAATACTGATATTGATTCTTTTTTACACATATTTTGTTTTCTAGTGTCACTCCTCTCCTAAAAAACACTAAGATGAAGTATAAAGAAATAGCAAATATTACGGATTTAATTAAAGTGGCCCTTCCTACAAAAGATACGTGGGTTCTTTCCAATAGCTAATCTTTTTCTTATCTTTCTTAATATCACTTGCCAAAAATATATTTTTATGTGATTTCCCCTAACAACTAGCTACTCATAAATAAGTAAACACTATAGTCATAGTTCTACAATTTAAAATAAGTGAGAACATTTCTATATCACTCAAATGCATTCATATACATCCTATTCTACTTTTATGAAAGCTCACCTTTAACCCCAAGGTCAATTCGTAACATCTTAGAATACTTTTTAGGACCAAAATGTTTACATATAAAGAGTGAATCATCAACAAATTACAACGTGCTTAAGGAGATGTTTTTATTTTAATCCCACCTTTACTCCTTATAAAAGATTGAACTTTGATATATTAACAACTTTTCATAACAATTTTTTTACAACGGACATGTGTTATTATTTTATTAGTTTATTTTAATTTAATTTTTTAAAAAATATTTAAAACGAATTAATAACGAATCACCATGTATATGTTGTCAAAATTAGAGATGTCAAAAAAATCTGCGAATACAGGTATCCACGGGTAAAACCCGTGGCGAGTAGTTACTACCCGCGGGTAGTAAATATCCACAGGTAACGAGTATTTTAATATCCGCTTCTAAACAGATCGGGTACGGATAATATATTACCCGATCCGCGGGTACCCGTTATCTGAAAAAAATAAAAAAAAAAATTTATATATTTTTTAATTAAATTTAATTTAAAATAAAATAAAAATATATTTTATTAGGTTAAATTGAATTAAAATTATATTTTAATTTAATTTATATTATATTATATTATATATATATATATATATATATATATATTTGTAATTTTTTTAAAATTTTATTTCAAAATGTATAAAATATTTTTTTTTTCGGATATCCTCAAGTTTTAAAATACCCGTGGGTTTTAAAATATTTGTGGATATTTTCTAAACGGATACCCGACAGATAGCGAATACATTTTTATCCATACAGATCGAGTTACAGTGGATACTATCTATACTCGATCCGACCTGTTATCATCCTAGTCAAAATATTGTAAAAGAAGTTTGTTAAAAAAACATTTTTCTAAAAGATCCTTATTTTCTTTCTATTGAACTGTATTATCCCTCAATCACAATAAAAAACAAAAGGAAGCTAATGAATAGGTTTTTCGTGATTTAAATTCTGAGTTTCATTAACTATTTTAGAGCTATACATCTTTCTATCGATTTCTATACTTATAAGAAATAAGATTAAAGTTTTTAAGAAAATAAATCGTATTCTCATAGAAAAATATAGTATTATTAATAATGTTCATAAAATCAATAAATAAATTTCCTTATTTTAAATTTGTGAAGAAAAATAACAATCTTCTAGAATTGGGCTTGTATATAAGATTTCTTTTATAATAAGAATAAAAATCTTTAATTCTAATAGGTGTGTTGGTGGCTATTAATGAAAGACACAACAAAGTAACTAAAGATAATAGCTCACGTATTTACTTACACTATATTATAGCCTTTTTACTTTCATAAACTCACCGTCAAAGGGGTTGGTTATATGGGGACAACTCAATGAATTATGTCTCAATAATTACAATTTCAATCATTTTAAAAAAAAGTCCTTTTTCATCTCCTCCCCAATATATTTATGGAAAGTATTATTGAAATTTTAAAATAGACGGCTATTTAATGCCAATAACAAACTTTTACTTTTTATTAATTTTTAACCTATATTTTTCAAAAGTCAGTAAACTTTTATCTGTGTTATTATGTTTTATTTTTATGTGTGAAAATTTTATCTAATAAAATAGAAGAAAATTATGTGTGTACAGAAGTGTAGGTTCCCAGCTACCTCTTAGGAGAATAATAAATGTAAGAGCGGCATTAGATCTACACGTCAGGACGGTGCATGAGAATCATAAGAGTATGGGCCAAAGTCAATTCAGGAACAGACTATAGATTTTTCATTTTCTACATTTTACTTTTCAAAAATAATTATTTCCTATTTTCTAAATTTTAATTTTTTTAAGAAATTTTTATCTTTTATTTTCAGGAATTGTTTTATTTATTTAGTCGAAATTTATCTTTGATTTTTCTTCTTTTTAGAAAAACCTTTTTAGTAAAAAAAGTTATGTTAAATAGAATTTAAGAAAATAAATATCAAAATCAATTATTTAATTAAAAACTTTTATAAGAGAACATTTTTAAATAATTTTATTTATTTTCATTTTTTATTTTTCTTAAATTTTTAACAATAAATGACATAATCTAAATCATTAATATATTGATAAATTGATATAAAGTTGTTTAAAACTTAATTAATAGTTTTGAGTTTGAATCTTAGGTATTTTCGTTAACAAAAAGATGAAATCTAAAATCATAGTTTTTAAGAAGTTTTATTCAAAATAATAAAATTATTGAATAATCTTATAACTTTAACCCTGAATTTTACTTTTAGCTTCAAGTGTAAGCAATGTATCAATTTACAAGTAAAATACTATTAAAAAGACATTGTTTTTTCTTGAATTTTGAATCTTCATGCACTACACTAAATTAAAAAAAAAAAAAAAACAAAAAATTAATATGGTTTAACTGGGCCTATATTTTATATTTCATTAAAATTAAGTCATAATTGAAAATGTTTTTATAAAACCAATGGTGTGAGATAATTCGAATAGGTTCTTATAAATAAAAAATAGTTATTTTAATCTGCTTTCACTTAAAATAGAGTCAAATTATATATATATTTGAAAAAAAAAATTGTTGAATATTAAACCTTGAGGTAATGGAGTGTTATATATATAAGATGAAAGTGTAGGAAAGTGGGAACTACTTCTGTGTGGTAATTAAGGTACCTTTTGAAATGGCTTCCTCTGTGACATCCATGTCTTCTTCTACCATCCTCCTCATTACCATCTGCACACTGTCCTCAATTCTGTCACTTCCTTATGCAACAGCATCTGTGGAAGGAAGGACAAGACCCTTTAAGAGGGTTTATGCCTTTGGGGATTCTTTTACTGACACCGGCAACACCAAGAACGCAGAAGGTCCAAGCGGCTTTGGCCATGTCTCAAACTCTCCCTACGGTACCACTTTCTTCAACCATTCCACCAACAGGTACTCAGATGGAAGGCTTGTGATTGACTTCGTGGCCGAAGATCTTTCTCTGCCTTATTTGCCCCCTTATCGTCACCGCAAAGGCAACGACACTTTCGGTGTTAACTTTGCCGTTGCAGGTTCCACAGCCATAAACCACTTGTTCTTTGTGAAGAACAACCTCTCCCTTGACATCACTCCTCAGTCCATCCAAACTCAGATGATATGGTTCAACAGGTACCTGGAAAGCCGGGAATGTGAAGAATCAAAGTGCAAAGACTTCGACGATACTCTATTTTGGTTTGGGGAGATCGGTGTCAACGACTATGCCTACACTCTTGGATCTACCGTCCCAGATGATACCATAAGGAAGCTTGCAATCAGCAGTGTCTCAGGAGCATTACAGGTAATATATATTACAGTGGTTTTGGTTTTCTGATTTTTCGTCTTGATGAAGTAAAGTTGTAATTTGCAGGCATTGCTAGAGAAGGGTGCGAAATACCTAGTCGTGCAGGGTTTACCTCTGACTGGGTGTTTAACATTGTCCATGTATCTGGCTCCTCCAGATGATAGGGATGAGCTTGGGTGTGTGAAAAGTGTGAACAACCAAAGCAACTACCACAACCTTGTGCTGCAAAACAAACTAGAGGAATTTAGGAAACAGTACCCCCAAGCTGTCATACTTTATGCTGATTACTTCAACGCCTACCGGACTGTCATGAAGAATCCGACCAAGTATGGATTCAAAGAAGTGTTCAATGTTTGTTGTGGATCAGGAGAACCACCTTACAACTTCAGTGTGTTTGGCACGTGTGGCACACCTAACGCCACTGCCTGTACAAACCCTTCTCAGTACATAAATTGGGATGGTGTTCATCTCACTGAGGCTATGTATAAAGTAATTTCTAGCATGTTTCTGCAAGGAAACTTCACCCAACCTCCGTTTAATTTTTTGTTGGCAAAAAAAGAGAGGGCGGGGTGAATGGTTCACCCAAGAATAACGTTTGGGATTTGCTTGTCCTAAATGCTTTGATGCATCTGATTATGTATCTATGAGTGAGGGAATATTAGGTTTTATCTGTTTTGCCAGAACTTGTGTCCACTGCATCATATATATGAGAAGTTCAAAGGAGTATATGTTATGTCGTATTTGTATTATCTTCATCTCGGATTCAAATTCTGCTGGTTGGATTAGATATATGCCTTAAGCTATTAAAAATAAAGGATTGCAGAGAATATATAGTTTCGTTTTATGGGTTTAAAAAAATTAAGGAGAAGTCAGTGCAGTAAAAATTAGAAACGAGCGTGTGAATTGAGCAGCAATAAATAGGAATGGTGAATGGAGTTAAAGATGAAGAATCTAGAATAATGGACCACATACCACTAAATTCATGCAAGTCTATTTGAGGTCTGCACATGCTGCTGCTTCTGGACAGTTATCTCTCCTTCCTTCCTTACCTTTCGGAAAGAAATATAATTGAAAGAGTATGTTAAATAACAATAGGATAGATGTTACTATTTATAAAAAATATTAGAAACGAACTAAAAATATAAGTTATCACATAGTTATCACATATATGTTATTAAAAAATTATTGAAGAAAAGTTATTAATTTTTTTCAATTGAAAAATAATCATACAAAACCAAACCAAATCTTCCTAAAAATTTCTCAAAAAAGTGTTTTTATTAATTTTTTTTCACAATCACTTATATGACAATTTGTGATGGATCTGTTTTAAATATACAAATCAATAAAATAATAACATAAACCTTCCACAACATTTAAAACCAACCGAAACATAAGATAATAATAATAGGACAATGATATTTTAACAACTTTTGGACAACAGGACACGTGTCACCATTTGATTGGTCTATTTGAATTTATTCTAAAAAAATATTTGAAACGGACCAATCACAACCTGCTATTGTCAAAAAGTTATAAAAAAAGAGTTGTTAAAAAGACTTTTTCCATAATAATAATAATAATACCAAAGTGAAAATGTTTCCTTTAAAATTTTAATATACTGAAAAACGAAAATCTAATTGCAAAATTAAATTTGCCGATAAAAATAAAACTCTAAAATTAGATTTTTCAATTAGTGGGAAAATTATAAAAAAAATACATATCAATTATTGATTCACTATAATGTCTCATGAGATGATTTTGCTTATATATAAAAAAAAAAAAAAATCAATGTCTCAATTCATTGGTAAAAATTTCACAATAAAGATATGGTTGATTTGTAAACTTCCCAGGCAAGATTCTGTTTTACAATCTCTAATTCTTTTTTGTCCACTATTTATGGGAAAACGTTTAATTATCATAAAATGTTTTTAATTCACACAAAATTATACTAATGATTATTATTAAAGCTAAGATAAAAAAGGCCAATTTCATTTAAAAAAAACTATAAAAAATAGCTAAGTTAATTTTTTTTAACCACACTTAATTATTATTATTATTATTATAACAATAATAATATGAATAATAGGAAGAATAAGATGAGCAAAAATAACAATGATAATTAATAAAAATACTATAAGTAATAATTTTTTCAAAAAATTTAACAGAACTTCATATTCAGTGTATTTAATGATGTTTGGTAACATTAAACACATAATTACGAATTAGAAGAGTTGGGAAATTGTTTAAAACATTAATTATAAGTATTACTCTCCACTTCACACAAGAATCGGTCCAAAAATGGTAGTGGATTTCGTCATCATCATATAAAGTACACATCTCACTTTATTATTTAGTAGTTACTAAGATTTTTCTTTCCTCTCCACTTCACTATCATACCAGAAAAGTATGAAGGGTACTTCATTTTCTTGTTATATATGTATAATTTATATATGATATTTTTTTTCTGCATAAATGATATTTCTATTTTATTTTCTTCTAATGCAAAGTCAGAGAAGTTTAGTAAAGTGGGAAGGCAATTATGATGGTAAAATTAAGATTATGGACAGAAATAATTATGTATATATTTATCTTATTTCCATTTTTATGCTCAAATTTCTAAAAATATCTTTAGTTTATATAATGTAAAATAATTTACTTTTACTGTTTTTTTCTGTTGTATACTTTCTTTTATTTAAAAAACTCTTATCTTGTTATACAATATTTTATTCTCCCTTTCAATTATTTAACTCATAGGATATATTAAGTTCATTTAAATTTCAAAAACACATTTCCTTTTATACAAAAGTTATTTAATTAATAAATAAAACGAATACAAATATCCTCATTTATATGTCGAAAGTGAAATGAGATATAAATTTATTTTATAATTAATATATTAATTTGTATTTTAAAGAAGGGATACCCAATATAATCAACCTCACAATTATCCTTTTAGCATCCCAAAATCAGTATTAGCTAGCAAGTGAATATTTCTTTTTTGCCACTAAGTTTTATTACAAATAAATACAAAAACACTTCAATGAACAATATAATCTTTCATCCATTTGTATGACCATGGCTTGGTTTTCACCAATCATCATGTGATTTTTTGAATCTCAACTTTTAAATTACAATTGATTATATTAAGAAAATATATAAAAACTGAACTTTTAACTCAAAAATAAGATGATAAACACAATAAGATCAGTTGATGCAGTAGTGCAAAAACTGAGTGATGGACAACATAATCAAATAGATTGTTTGGAAGTAAAAATGACCAAATTGTATAAAAAGATGTTTAGCATTTTTGTCTTGAACTAAAATAAGTAGTCGTAGTACATAAGGAAAACAGCATCAGGAGTATATTGGGGAAGATTATTCACAAAGAGATAAAGACGCAACACATCTTCTCTGTTTATGGTTTGCATATCAATCACATCTCTACTACATGTTAGAACCCACAAATCTCCCGAATTAACTCTCTTTAAGCTTCCCCTGCAAAATGGACAAGATTCTGACCTTGTGTTCCTGCATCATAAAGTCAAAACATATACATTAACCATTAAGAATAGGTTAATTTTGAAGGGGAGATGAGGTTATGATTACCAGTCATTGTAACAATTTATACACATAGCATGGCAGCAATTAGGCAAAACCATTTTGGTGGTAGATTCCAAGCAAATGCCACACTCATGCTCTCTCTCCAACTCCTCCTTACTGCTTATCATCTCAGTGTTGTCATCATTTTCTTCACCAATTTTAGCTTCTACCAAATCACCATGAAGTCGTTGGAGTGAAGGTAATATAACACCTGCATTTGTAGATTAATTAATGAATGAAACTTAAGCACAAAAGTGGAGAATATTTTGAGTGTTAATCAGAAATATATAGTTTAACTTCATTCAAATTTTGATTACATGCTGTAATATACTCAGTACTTACTGTAGAACTCCCTTACGGTTGCTTTCCTTCCACTTGAATACATATCTGATTTTCCATTAGTGTGCACCTAAAAACAGAAATATAAATGAGAAAATCGAAGAAAGAAGCCATGAATTCAGCGTAGAAAAAAAAAAACAAAGGGAGAGAGACACAAACCTTATACACAAGCACACGGAAAAGATTAAAATGACTGGAAGGTAGACAGGAGCATGAATAATCCATCCATTGAAAGAAAAACAGAAAAATCGGTGCCAGTTTACTGTATACTAACTTCATTTGAAGGTAATCCTGGCCATTCCCCTTTGGAATGGAAGCTGCCCTGCGAACAATTGAACCGATATCCTCTTTATGCTCAAGCAAATCAACAGAATAGGAATAAAGAAAGAGAGAACTTACAGCACATTGGCATGGTGGATATCAGCCTCAAGTGCCTTGAGGGAATCCATGAAAGAGGGTGGTTGGTAATACTGCATTGGTGAAGGTATGAAGTATGATCCTTAGGGTGGAGAATAAATGGAGTCATAGAACAAAGAAAAATGGGATGGAAAATTGTTGGGAGTTGAGCCAGTTGACCAACAAACAGACAGAGAAAAAAAGGCCTTTGAAGACGTCAGTGGCGTTTTCTATCATTCATTAATTCTATTCAACGTTCCCATTTCCTATCAAAATTCAATTTTTTTTTCTCTACCTACAACTTTTCAATTAATAAAAATATTTTAAAATAATAAACAATTGCAAAATATAATGTCTTTTTAAATTCTGTATACAAGCCTTCACCAGTAAACAAGGAGTCCTTCTTTTCAGCAGAAGAATAAATGCAGCAGTTGAACTACCACCCTCATTTTTGTCCCTATATCATAGCTTCTTTGGAACTTTCTCTTTGGATTAAAACAAGATTCTGAAATTGCTGTTTTCCTTTAACACATCAATCTCCACTTTTTAATTAACAAAATAAATTTAGATCTTAATTTTAATTTTTAAAAGGGTTAAATATGTTTTTAGTCCCTATACTTTGGGATGATTTTGGTTTTAGTCACTCTTTTAAAATAAGATACAATTTAGTCCTTCAACTCTAGAAAACTCTGGTTTTAGCTCTATTTACCAAATTTTTTAAACTTTATTTGCGGTTTCAAACGCGTTTCTAAGTTAACATTGAAGCAAAAATATGTCAAACAGTGTATACAATCCAAATGCTATAAAACTTGAAACAATAAATAAAGTTAAAAAAATTTGGTAAAAAGGACTAAAATCAGAGTTTTCTAAAGTTGAAAGACTAAATTGTACCTTAGTTTGAAAGAGGGACTAAAACCAAAATAATCTCAAAGCATTGGGACTAAAAACATATTTAACTCTTTTTAAAAAGTTAATATAACATGACGTGGTACATTTAGATTTTATAAATTTTTAAATACAAATATCTGTTAATATAGTTCACACAAAGCATCCTTAACATCTTTTTCACTTCAATAAATTTGGAGGAAAGTAATTGAATGAATTTGAAATAATTTAAAAATAATTATTTTTTATTTAAATAAATTCGAAAGTAAACAATAAATATAAAAGTAATATCTTCAATTCACTCAAATAAAAAAATTATCTTTAAATTCTCTTGTCATAAATTTCGATTTCTGCAAGAATTTTTTTTTGTATGTTTTCACAAATACCCGTGGCCATCACAAACTTTTCACGAAAAGCCCAACACAGGAAGGCCATGGACACCTGTGGGACCCAAAATCCGAGCCCAGTGCACATACTTACACTCGGCAAGCTCAACCCATACCTCTATTCTGCAATGGCTGTCCCTACAATGTTCCACACTTTTGCGCTACCCTGTCACCTTCGCCTTCCCAAAACCTTCTCATGCGCTTCACCAATGGCTACAACAGCAACGGCATCTCCGCTTGCAATTGGGAGCGATTGCGGCGTTTCAATCAAGGGCCTATTATACCCTGCACTCTCTTATACCAACACGCTTTACTTCAAATCAGCGTACAACGTGCAGATCGTAGTGGGCGATGACGAGCCCGAAGATAGAATCGTTTATCGCTTCAAGAAGGAGGTTCTCAAGGCTGGGGTGCTTCAGGAGTGTAGACGTAGAAGGTTCTTCGAGAACAAACACGACAAGATCAAAAGGAAAGCTCGCCAAGCTTCTAGAAGGAACCGAAAGAGGTTCACCTTTTTACCTCTAACCCCTCACTTTTCTTTTCCTAAGAAATCAAATTATTTACGGTTATCTGCTCTGATGGATGTCGTGCTGTGTCAGGAAGCCGCGGTCGAGAGCTTTGGCAGAAAATAAACACGATTCTGAAAAGAAAAAGGATGCCGATGGCGATGACGATACTGGTATTGATAATTGGGAACTGCCTGAGGTAGATATTCCATACACTTGATGTTCATGTACAGGAACAAACGGAGAAGAGAAAATATGACACTCTCTATTAACTACAATGTCAATCCCTCAATCTTAGGTATTTGATTCCTTGTGTTCTACAGGCCTTGTACAGGGAAGGTGACTTTAAATGATAAGTCTTGTATGTATGAAAACTGATTACACCTGTTCTTAGTTGGTATGGACCATTTTTTCAAACTTTACTAGTACCTAACTTGTTTAGATACTGAACGTGTTAGTGAATGATGATCAAGACAAAAGTATGTATAAAATGTAAAATTGAAAAAACCATCTTCTTTGATTTTCAGTTGAGATTGATTTTGAACTAAATATTGTAATAACATGACCTTGAAATTTGAAGTTGAAGTAAAGGTGGAGTGCATGTTTGGATAGAAGTTTTACAACTGAGCACTAAACACAGCCAAAGTTAGTTTTGCAAGCTCCGTCTGTAAAATGAATTTCATCTTAAGTTTGCAAACCTTAATCTAAAAATAGGCTTAATCTTTGAAAAAGGACCTGTAGTGGAGGCGGGTATGGTTTTTAGCGATTATGATAGAGCTTTTTGCATTTTTTTTTTTATGAATATTGTGACTGTTATTAAATTTCTTAGAAACGAATTTGAAGTTGTAGGGATCAAAATTTCTGGTTGGGGAGGAAGAAGGGAGGGAAAGCAGATGGAAAGAATAAGGAGAGGCAAAGAGCCAAATGCAATTTCATATTATTTGATGATAAGTGAGGTAAATTTATACTTAATAGAAGGGAGATTTAACTGTGCATGGAGGCTAACAAAGTGAGCTAACTCCCAAACATGGTGATAACGTAGTTACTAGAAATCACAAATATTTGAATAGCCACTTGACTGTTGGGAGCGTTTGAAGCATGTACATGTGTGATATAGCTTGTATTTGTTTGCACATTAGCAACAGGGGAAAATATATAGAAGCAACAAATACTTACTTCTGGCTATAAAACATGCAGGTTGATATCTCCATCATTAGTTCTCTAAAAGTCGTATTTCGGTTTCTGTATTTATAGTTAAATTTGCAAGCATAAGAATTTTTATTTTTATTTTTTACATTCGTGCGGGCTGACCCATGTTATTTCCAGAATGTGTTACATTATTATATGAACATATGTGATTCTTTAGTAACTCTTATAAAGTTTAGTTGCATCTCTTGTCCATAAATTACAGAAGTGAAACTGTTGTCACATTACACCTTGACCTAAAATTGTAAAACATTGAGTTTATTTCACATCTTTCTTATTTTGCACATTACCTGAAGTAAGGAGTGAAGCTTTCCTGTATAAACAGGAGGCAAGGTTTCTAAGAACGAAGGTTTGTTTTTAGAGAGAAAGAGAACAAAGAGACAATTAGACTCACTCTAGTGTTTCACGAAAGTATCTTTCCACCTCTTTTAAGAAGAGAAAAAAAGACATATATAAAGTTGAAAATTATAAGCAATACTACCAACAACAACAAAGTCGACAAATTATACCCTACTTATTGTGCTTAACACCTTGCCTTGCCAAGACATAGTTTGTAATTAATTCTATCCATAATTGTTCTAAGAAACTTAAACTTGGGAACACCTTTTTGGAATCCCGAAATACTCTGAATCCGCTAATTAAAGGGTTTAAAGCCAAAGTCAATGAAGAAATGACTTTTATTAACATTAAGCCATTGTCTTGATAAGAAAATCTCAGTTTATGGTGTTAAAAACTTTTTAATATAAATTTTGACTATCATGTTACCACCATTAGCTTCATTAGGGAGCATGTTCATGGCCTTATAAGCAATGCAAATACAATACATAATTTTCTACCTTTCATAGAACCATTATACTGAGCACTGATCATTTTACTAACGAAACCTAATCTATTAGCCAATATTTTAGTAATAGTTTTAAATAAAAAGTTGAAAACCATATTTATAGTACTTAGTATTATGAATTAAAGATAACAATGGGACGGCATGATGTTTGACTATTTCATCTTTATTTTTGAAGTAAAAGTGTATCTATCTCATTTTCATATTAATGGGTATAAAATTTTTGTCTCATCCCTTTCTCATAAAGTATAAAATTTTTATTTCATTTCTATTGTTTTTAGTGAATGGATATTAATTAAAAATCTTTTACAAAAAAATAAAAATTACAATAAAGAAAACATCATTATTAAGTAATAAATGTCAAAAGGATACATATTCTTTTATCTAATTGTCAAAGATCAACAAATAAAGTATAAATACATATATTAATAATATCAAATAAGTTAGATAAATCTTAAACAATCACAGAAAGGAGTAAAAATATAAAATGTTTGTCTTAAAAAGTAGGTTACCAAATTAAGGATAATGATATTTAGACAATATTTTTTTGACAACATTTGAACATTAATCACGTGTCAATCTATGATTGGTCAAAAATTACTCCACAATAATGTTTATGATTATTATTATTGATTGTGGAGTAATTTTTGACCAATCATAGATTGACACGTGATCAATGTTCAAATATTGTCAAAAAAATGTTGTCTAAATATCATTATCCTCAAACTAAAGACCAAAGAAAAGTTTATAGGAGTTTTTTAGATTATCTTATAAATTAAAAATGTTTTAATATTTAAAATGAAAACGAGTATAAAAATGAATACACGTATTAAAACAAATACGAGGATAAAGACATAATAAGAAGAGTATATATTTAGTTTCGCTCTTATACCTAATTTAAAAGAAAAAAAACAAGATATTATCTTTAGCCACTCAAGAATTATCCATCAAAATCAAAGATGAGTTTAAATAACACATGAAAGATGATGAATTCATTCTTCATCCTATCATCGAACACGAGACTTTTTAAGAATAAGAAAAGTGGTATTAAGATTCATATACGAAATAATCCAATCTTGTTTGAAAACTTGCGCCACAACATTATAAACATAAAAAAAATGATAGAAATTGTCATTAAAACCGTCGGGTCCATATACACGACTAGCATTAAAACTGAAAACCACAACCCACAACTTTAATCTTATTATGTGAAAAGGAAACTATTAAGAAAAAATTATCCCACTCAAAAACTAGACTAGGAACATAAGTAGTCAGGAAATTGTTCATGGCATTAAAATATATAAAATATATTTTCTTTTTTATTTTTTGTGTGTATCCGTAAATACTTGCGAGTTTTAAGATACCCGTATATATTTTCTAGATGGATATTTCGAATTGCAGGTAGACACTATTCATGTCCGATCTCACCTGTTGTCATCTCTAGTCTAAATGTTAATAATAAGAATATTTTAATTGATTAGATAAATTTATATTAAATATCGTATAAACTTTCACATGTGTTAACATTCAAAATCCATAACCATTTGATAAGAATTCTTTGTTTAGTCATAGCAAATATATTAAAATAATAAAAAACCTGTTAATTATAAATCGAGATTTAAAGAGGTTGATTTTGTATTGCGTGAAATATACACAGGACATCGGGATATCATAAGAAACAAATAGTGCGAGCTTTAAACTATTTAAAAGAAGTTTCAACCATAGAAAAATTATTGACAGAATAAAACAATAAGTTATATATTTTTCTTATGCTCCAGTGACTTATATTTGAAACAGTAGGTTAAAACATTTGGAAGTTTATAGCATATGATTATTTTTAACATTTTTTTTTTCAATTTCATACACATTGTTTCTTATGTAAACGTTCATATTTTTCATCAAAACAGAATAATTACTTACTTCCAAAATTATTTTAAAAAAATATGAATTTAATTATAATTAATTACACATTTAATTAACGATTGAAATAATTCAATTCTCGCAATTTTTTCAAATAGAAAATTGAAAAATTCTAGTTGAATTTGTTTAGCTTGGACTAAAATGACTTCCTAGAAAGATTTAAGCACACTGTTATCGTTAAAAAACCACAATTAATTTTAAAAAAAACTATATAATTAAGAATACTCCAATAAACAAAGAAGAATGTAATTTATTGAACTATAATAATTCAAATAGCAAAAGTATTTGCTACTGAATAACAAATCAAAATAAAACTAGTATAGTTAGTCTATTAATTCCTCCATTCTAAACAATATTTTTATATTTCTTTTTTGTTTCATAATAATAATAATAATAATAATATGAACAATTAGAGGTAATTCATATCGAAAAGGACATAAATGTACTGAAAATTGAGAATATATTTGTATAAAATTGTGTACCTTGATTTTAATAGTTACTATTTTGAAAAGAAGGGAATGTAATTCCGTAGTTTATAATTAATGATTAATATTATTATTTTGAATTTAATAATTAAGTGAATTTAGGAAAGAAACTTGTAACTTGGGCTACGCATCGTTTTGTTGCGAGCTATATATCAAACAGAAATAAAGGAAAAGAAGAAGACTGCATTTAGAAAAGTGAGGTGAAGGAAGGAAACGCAAACGCAAACGCAAAAGCGATAGCGGCAGTGATGGAAGGTGAAGAGGGTTCTCAGCAGCCACAGTTGGTCCTCGCCGACAAGCTCTTCCTTCTCCGGCAACCGGATGTGCAGGACATTGACAAGGTTCGCTACAAAGAGGATGTTTTTACTCACGTTAAGGAAAACGGTAACACACTCTCTCTCTCTCTCTCTAATCCGCTTTTTCTATCTTCTTCATCTCATACATGTTATCACTCTTTTTTCTGTTCAGATATGGTCCCTTTGTACGAAACCCTAGTCGCCGATTCCGTGTTGGACATGGATCGTGCCCTTTTGGATTCCATGCGAGCTAAAACTGAGGACGAGCTTAACAAGATCGACGAAAAGTGAGTTCCTCTCTCTTCATCCCTCGCTTTCGCTTTACCTACGATGCTTGCGCCGACCCCCGATTTGGAATTTGGGATTTGAAATTTACTAGGTTAAATTGGGAATGTTCGTGAATCTGAAGGGGGAGTGATGAGGACCGCTACCACCGTAGGGTGTATGACCCTAATATGTTAATTTTATTTTCCAATTACCCTACCGTCTTATTTGTATTTTGGTTTCTGTTATTTCTTGTGCATCTTGCTAGTTGTTGGACTTTCGTATTTCATGCTGATTGATGCTTGCTGTCATCGTCGTTGTTATCGTCGCTTCGGTTTTGCTCTGCACCTTGGTAATAGAATTGAAAGAAATGAGGTGCGGGATGCCTGACACTGAAGTGTTTTTGAAGTTGTGAATCCGTGTTTCTCTTAAGATTATCGCGACTTAAAGTTTTTTCCTCTAGCAAAGTTTATGGAGTTACTCAATAACGTTTTATGTGGAAACAATTTTTGTGTTGAATTCAATAGGATAAGTTAAGTTACATGACGCATTTGTTGTGGTTTGAGACTTGAGTGGAGAGAATATTTTATCATAATTTTATTTTGAGAGTTAGGACAAGAAATTAGTTGCAAGATAGAGATTGAAGACGACAATCCTTGGAAACACATGGCTCACCGAAGTGGTAATAGATAAAGTATGTGGAATGCAAGTTTAGCAAGATTCAGAATAGCTGTATCTTATCGGTAATTATTTGATAACATACAATACCACAAACTACTCATTTTAAGTATCTTCGGTGCACACCAAATTATGAGGAGATAGAGGGTGATGTTGATCACCAGATCTAGCAGGGTAGATGAAATGGAGGGATGCTTGGATGTGACTCGTGATAGAAGAGATAGTATTAGGAACACAACCATTGGATAGAATTCCCATTATATAAAAAAGATGGTAAAGCCTCAGCTTTAGATGGTTTGGGCTTGTTTGGAGAAAATCTACTGGAACAACATTAAGGGGAGCTGACTGGATGGAAGATAGTCCAACAGTAGGTGGTAGAGATATGCTAAAGAAAACTGTAGGTCAAACCTTAAGAGGAACTCAGAGGTAGCTGGTCCGGCTTTGCACATAGTATAGGAGAGAAATCTATGGCATCATAAGACTCATGTAGTTGACCGTTCCTAATGGAAAAGACTTGATTGTCATTGTTGTTGTATGCATGAAAGTAATGGTTTTTCTTATTCTTATATATTTAAAAGTTTGTTACAGACCAAGTTACCGAAGGCTTGTGTGGCTATAAATGGCTGCCAAGCCCAAAATATAAATGTTACATGTTGGATGGCATAGTAGTGACTGTAATTTAAGCAAGGGAATTGTTTTAATAGATGTAAATTCACTACACAGACATAAAGATGTGTAAATAATGTATTATGTAGGTTTCAAATTTTATTCTGAAGTGTTTTTCTTCAGTGTTATTTTCACTAAGAAAAAGATGAATTACCATTGTACCCTGTAAAATATAAATTTGAAGGCTGACTGAATTGGAGCTGTCACATTACGATCCTTGCCACTTGGCTATAAGAGGTCACATCTACAGCATTGATTCTCTTAGAGTTGTCTCAATGCATGAAATTTGTCCTACCTCTGCAGCAGTAATGAATGGTCCACATTCCACATGCTTTCTGGGATAGATTGTTCTTGCTTTTCTAGGTTGCATGTGAAAAGAAGGAAATTACGTTATATCCCCAAAAACTATAATACCAGAAGAATACAAAATGAATAGACTGGGATAGGTGTATTCACTCCTGCATTTTCCATTTGTGTGATTCCTTGGTATGCAAACTATGATTTCTGGGGTCTGCTCTATGATTCTTGCAGTCATTATAATACATTTTGGGTGCCTCTTTTTAGGATTGCTGATGCCGAGGAAAACTTAGGTGAGAGTGAAGTTCGGGAGGCTCACTTGGCAAAATCCCTGTTTTTCATCCGAATTGGGGATAAGGTATATAACTATTATGACCTGCTTATTTCACTTGTGCTACTTGAATTGAATTTTGGTAACACTCTTTTTTTATGTACCAGGAGAAAGCCCTGGAGCATCTCAAGATAACAGAAACCAAGACAGTAGCAGTTGGCCAGAAGATGGACCTGGTGTTTTATACTTTGCAGCTTGGTTTCTTTGATATGGATTTTGATCTCATTTCCAAAAGCATTGACAAAGCCAAAAAGTAATGTTTTGAAATTCAAACTTCTGCAGTTATGCTCTCTGCCATATTTTCCAGTTAAGAGTTGTTTTTCTAACTCTTTGCAACATGTGGTGGCAGTTTGTTTGAAGAAGGTGGTGATTGGGAAAGGAAGAATAGACTGAAAGTGTACGAAGGCCTGTATTGCATGTCCACTCGAAATTTCAAGAAGGCTGCCAAATTGTTTTTAGATTCTATTTCAACCTTTACAACATATGAACTCTTTCCTTATGATACCTTCATATTTTATACGGTTTTGACCAGCATTATATCGTTGGATAGAGTTTCCTTAAAGCAAAAGGTATGGTGATTCTTTCTTGTTTACACTAATTGTCCTTTTCTTTTTACTGTGTATCATAAATTATTAACAAGTTCATTTGCATCAGGTGGTAGATGCTCCAGAGATCTTGACAGTGATTGGCAAAATCCCATATCTTTCAGAGTTTTTGAACTCCTTGTATGATTGCCGATACAAGTCTTTCTTCTCAGCATTTGGTGAGCAGACATCGGTCAAATCTCAGTAATTTTGAAAGTTTTGATGCCTCAGTGGAGACACTCTAACTATGCATGAATTATTTTGCGATATAATTTAAGAATTTGTGGATATCATCCATGTTGAATAAGAACTTCAATATGCCGATGGATAATTACTTCCTATCTGTTTGGACCCATTATTAATAGTATTGTTTCATTTTTAAATTTATTTCAGCTGGCCTAACCGAGCAGATTAAGTTGGACCGCTATCTGCATCCCCACTTCCGATATTACATGAGGGAGGTCAGAACTGTTGTGTACTCCCAATTTTTGGAATCTTACAAAAGTGTAACAATTGAAGCCATGGCCAAAGCTTTTGGAGTGACAGTGGATTTCATTGATCTGTAAGTAAATGCATTTTACAAACCCAATTTTGGTTCAGTACTTGTTTAGTTCTTAGATGCCAAGGAAAGTTACTAATTACAGTATCTGCTTCCAGGGAGCTATCCCGTTTTATTGCATCAGGGAAACTTCATTGTAAGATTGATAAGGTTGCTGGTGTTCTTGAAACTAATCGTCCTGATGCCAAGAATGCCCTTTATCAAGCAACCATTAAGCAAGGGGACTTCCTATTGAATCGGATTCAGAAGTTGTCACGTGTTATAGATCTTTAGGCTATCTCTTGCATTTCAGATCCAAAGTTTATTGGAAAGGCAGAGATAATGACATTTTTAAATCTGAAGGACATCCTGTTAAATTCATTTCACTATGAGGGTGTGAGGCATGATATTTCTGTAGTTCTCATTTGATTTTGGTTTAGTAATGAACAATCGAATTTACCGAATTTAAAATTGTCAATCAGTTTTCAATTATTTTGGTGATGAATATATTCAATTGTATGACTGGCCGTTTCGGCATGCATGCACCCTAAACGCTTGATCATTTTGCTTGCTTGTAAAGCACACCATCCTTTCATTCCGTTACCCCATTATTATTCCCTATTGCTAGGTTGAAACAGGACATGGTACGCTATATTACCAATTCATGTGTGCCGCGAGATAGACAGCACTAGGTAAGCTGCTCTAATTATCATCGAGTTCCCTTATGTTGTTTTTCTTCTTCTTAATGTTTCCCTACAGATAGAATTAGGTTAAGGCTACCATGCCGGTGCCTTAATTCCTAGGATCAAAGTTGGTTATGTATTCTGAACTATGTAATTCAATATATCTTGTTTACTTATACGATAGCTCTTGGAAAGGTAAAAGTTATTTCGGACGAAAGTTCCTTTGGTGAAACTATTAACTTGATAATTTTTAAAGGTTGATAACAAATTTGTTGGAACTAAATGTAAAGAATTAACTTGAAGGTGTTTTATATATTATAAAAAAATTGCTAATTATTTTCTTGAGAATGAAATGATATTAGCATTTTAGAATGGAGAGTACCAATAAGATGTGACATTGTTAGCTGATAATGTATCATTTTAAGTATCTGACTGAAGATACAAAATTAGGTTTCTTTTTATGGAAATTTAATATTAAGTTTGCACGTGTTTAAAACTCAAAGCAGTAGATGCATTAAATAATGTGAATATTCTGTTTGTTTTATAGTGCTTTCATCAGTTCATGAAAGAAAACAATTTAAAATGATCCCAGAATCGACAGTCTATGCCTAATCAAATGAAAAATGATTGATTACTCATCAAAAGGTACGTCATGAACTTATAAATGAAATATGTACTCTTATCCAATATAAAAACATAGTTATCTTCTAAAACAAGTAGTTAAGTATAAAAAATAGATGATAATTTAAGAGTTTTATCTGATTATACATTTGGTGATACTATAATTACATTGGTTACATTTTCTGAAAACTCTACTCAAATACGAAGAAATTGTAAAAAGACAGACAATCTGGAAAAGCCATTGCAAGAGAAACTTGTAAGATTGCAAAGAATAGTTTTTTAACAAGTCTATAGACACGTAAGACCTCCTTGAGAAGATTACGAGTGTTGTGAAAATTCTTGTCAATTATTCTATAAACAGAGTGTGCTCTAAGCTTACCTGTAAAACTCTATCTTCCAAATATAGTTGAATGAATATCAAAATGGGTGCTAAATTGTGTGTATTTCTCTTTAAGATATTGAAAGCTAGTTAGCGAATCTTATCCAAAATCTATAATTGTGTGTTTTAGTTAACTTTAAAGAGACTTATTCAAAATATATTTCCACTTTATCTAGAAAACAAGTAAAAAACTACTCTGATAGACTTACGAGTAACATGCTAAAATAATAATATTAGTTCATGTAATTATATCAAAACATATTTGGTTAATTTAGAACTAAGTATAGTCTCATCATACAAATGAAATTATATTAAAATCTTGGTGTTTTTATCTCTTGCCTAATTTGTCTTTAAACCTGTTCAAGGATTAATTTATTTTATATCACAGAAATATCAAATGAAGTTTAAATTCGGCAAACAGTTTTAATTAACAAAACCCGACATCCCTTCTGAGTTTTTGTTCTTTACAGCACAAACTAATCCATCAGAAGAGGTTTACAAACATAAGAAATAATTCAAAAATATCTAAAACCGTTATTAAAATAATTTAAAGAAATTTTGAATTCTTTATGTTTGTTTCAGTTCATTGAATTTTCCACTGAGTGTGTAGAGTGTACATATTTACTACATCAATCCATCCGAATTATTATAGTTAATTTATAGAAAAAAAAAACTTAAAAGTGTGACATATTTATTAAGCAAATTAGTAAAGAGGTGAGAAATGAAATGAAATGAAATGAGAAGGAGTAATTATGGAGAGGAGTCATGTTTCCGACAGCTTTAGCCGTTGTTTTTGAGTGTCACAAAAACGAAGCTTGAAAGCAAGGTATATAAAAAAGCGAGTGTTGTTGTATCCATTTATACTAGTTTTATGGTTTATGAGCCACACACTCGACACTGAGTTCAAAAGGCAGCAATATATTTTATTTTATATGCGACATCGTACTCGTGGACGCATACCATGTTACCTCCCGTTCCTGTTCCTATTGCTGTTGATATCAACGCTATAAAAGATAAGCTCTCCTTTCACTTGCGACCTTGGCAACGTTCTTTCCAATTCTGGGTTCGAGCCATTGACATTTACACCGGATACAAGGTCTCTCTTTCTCTCTCTCTCTCTCTCTCTCTCTCTCTCTCTCTCTCTTATATTCATTAATATGCTTTGTGTTTTCTTCTGTTTTCGCTCCAATTGCAATATTAATTCATTGTTTAGGTGTTTCAAGTGAGAGTCAATTTCGTCAAAGATGTCCAGAAGCAGGAAGCAATGTGGGAACGACAGCACGAGCTTGCTGCCGATAAGATTTTTGCCTTGTGTTCTGACCTCGGTGGTTTCTTCCTCAAGGTGTCCCACATTTCGAAATCTATTTATTATTTGTTCTTTCTCATTCCTCTTTTTTCAGTTTTATGTGTTCGGGGTATTTCACTCCTTTATCCTTTTTTTAATCGATTGGATTTTCATTTATGGAGGGATTTTAATACTTGGCATTTTGGTTTTTGCATGGCCTTATTTTGGTTGATCATCCTATGGACTTGATGTGATGTTGAGTATGATACAGATTGCCCAAATTATAGGGAAGCCTGATTTGGCTCCGGCTGCATGGGTGAAAAGACTTGTTACGCTGTGTGATAGGGCTCCTCCTACCCCTTTTGATGTGATGAAACTAGTTTTGGAGAACGAGCTGGAACAGGGTATTGATGATGTGTTCGAGAGGTTCGATGTTGAACCCCTAGGTTCTGCTTCAATTGCTCAGGTCCGTTTGAAACTTCTGGCCAGCTATCTTATTTTCATTGCCCTTAATAATTGGCATCATTTTGAATTGTGGTAGTATTCTTTTACCTTCAAGATAAAGTGTTTGTGCATCACTCAACTGATCCATTAGAAAAATAGTTATGGGTAACAGTTTATTTGGCTATTGGTTGCTGTGGGAGGATCAGCTGCTGCTACTCGGGTCCCTGGAGGAGTCTGTGACCAGCCAGCTACCCATGGGGATTATAGGCACTTGTGAGGCTTCCCCAAGTGTTTCCAACACCTTAGTTAGTGTCTATCAGAGGAGCTTATACTCTTTACTGTGTCAGCTAAAAGGAGAAACATATTGTAACTTGTAAGGTACAGAGGTTTTGGGGACAGGTGATACTTTGGGAAGGGGTATGCAGTATGCACATGCTTTGCAATGATTTTAGTGAGATTCCCTCTAACAGTATAAGAAGATAATGTGAGTTCCTTCTGTTATGAGAGAATATTCTAGATTGGATTCATTCGCTGCGTACTGGGTTGCTTGTCTTCTGTGTGATGATTGATTAGTTGACAAGATACCAGGTTTAGCTAATCCTCTTCGTAAAAGTCAGGTTTCATATGGCTAGCATGATGGTAAGGTGGAACAACAACAATATCAATATCAAAAGATGATTGAATTTGTTTACTAAATTCCAACTTATACTAAAATTTATCGTTATTTTTGCAATTATAATGATTTTTCATTTTTTGTTTTATAGAAAGAGTCTTTGAGATTGGGAACAGTTTGTAAGAGTAAAAGGTCCATAATAACTATTTGAAAATCCCTAACGATCCTTTATTTCTTACTACAAACAAGTTAATAATCAATAAATACGCTTATAGAAATAACTGTCCTGAACTACCCCATCCTATGAAGTAAAAGTCATAGAAAACTGTCCATAAAAAGTACAAATTAGTTAATATGTTTACAAAAATTACCAATCTATAACAGGTGGCGGCGGTAACATCCAAACATGCTATAGTATACGCTACATAAGCATAGTATATTATCCACACATGCATAATAATTGACAGCGGCACTTTATCCATCATTTGCCATTGCTGATAAACCTTATAAAATAGACACTACCACTACCCTAGCATTAAGTTCACCACAGCTAGTGACTCTCAAAGTTATAGTCGGTTCAGTAAGCATCCACTATCCTTGTTTCGGTGTTTATTTACTTTAAGTGAATAATTGATGTTAATCAAGGGTTAGTTACGTGCTATGTCCAGGAAATTAAACAAATTTTTCCATGTTTGCTATTCTTAAACTATCTTTACTCTTCTATTTATTATTTAAATTTCTATTTCGTTTTGCCAATGCGTTCTGTCTGGTTGGTGGCAGAATAATTTTGAAGAGTAAAAACCTTTTTTGGTATGTAGCATCGTATATTTTCAAGTATTGTAAAATCTAAAAATACTTGCTTTGCTTTACTTCTTGAGATTCATATTAATGTCCATATCTCATATAAGCCCTCAGAAGGGTGATAGTCAGTAAAAAAAGTGTATTTGCAACAGCCTTGAATTATAAAAAAAAGTGTATTTGCAACAGTCTTGAATTATATATTAGGATTTAGTACCATGCAACTGACAGATGTATTATGGTCATATACTAGGTTCATAGAGCAAGACTGAAAGGTGATACAAGTGATGTTGTCGTCAAGGTAAATGAATCAAATAAGTCCAATGGATTTGATTAACCAGTAAATCTCTGATTCTGATTTCTTTTTTGTATAATAGGTTCAACATCCAGGAATTCAGGATCTGATGATGACAGATATCCATAACTTGCAAGCGTTTGCACTGTACATGCAAAAGACAGATATCAAATTTGATCTATATTCGGTGACTAAGGAGATGGAAAAACAGGTGGAATTAATTTCTTTGTTAGATTTCTTCTTTAGTCTATGTGGATTATTTGATTTCCACATGTTTTCTTCCCCAGTTTTATGGATTTGCTTGTTTTTCAATTACAGATTAATGTAGAAGTTCCTATCAAGAATAAAATGTACTGTCTACCTTCATTATGTGAAATGTATGACTGATAGGTTTAGGAATTTTGATGCAATTTATACTAGAAACATGCAATCAAGTGGTAAGGAAGTTCCCAACATATCTAACCTCTTACCCAATTGTTTTCTGTTTTCGAATGAGTTACATTTAATATTATTTGCCAAGGGCAGGAAGTCATCATTCTTACTGAGGTATCTTGGAGTATGTTGTGATTAAATCTCATACTGAATCTTTATGAATGTGGTGATGGTATTATTGATTCTTTCCCTCACTCCCG
>NC_028357.1:34745810-34789796 GCF_000741045.1 Vigna radiata var. radiata
GGTTTTGAGAGGAAATAGGTGCTTTATCTATTAAGTATCAAGTTTTGATTGAGAAAACACACTGGCCTACCCGCTTCTACTTCAGTTGATTGTCTTTGAATTCTGTATAAATTTTGTTTTTTTTCTATGCTTATCGCATCATAGTCATATTAATATTGAGGCTCTTCCTGAAATTAATCATGAAAAGTTCTGAACATCTACCTGTTGATTTGTGACATTTTAGATTGGATATGAATTTGATTTCAAGAGGGAGGCTGATGCGATGGAAAGGATAAGAAAGTTCTTGTATGAGAATAACAAAAAGACTCCTGTTTTGGTGCCACGAGTAATACGAGATATGGTTACCAGGTATATTATGCAGTCCAACATCTTACATAATCTTGATAATATAGTTTAGTAATGGACAATAATGTTTAACTCCCTATATGTTTCCAGGGAAAACTGGCAGCTATTTATTCATTTGACTTAATTGTATGGCTGTTTTAGAAATGTTTCTTAGTTTCTTAAGTCTAAATTTGCATGTTAAATGTCAGTTAGTGCTAGCTTTACTAATTTCTTTGTGTTGTCTAGTGAATTTTTTGGCGAAATGGTTTTGCCAATTGAATAGTTTAGGTAACTAGTTTTTTTCGACTAAATATTAAAAGTGGAAACAGTAGAAAAACATGGATGGTGGTTCACTGCAAGTTGTACAATATCGGGATCTATAATTACGAACCATGCTTCAAGCATTCCATCAATTACTTTTTAGCTTTGTATACCAACCACGGTATGTTATGAAAAGACCCTTGATTGATAAAAGCGAGGTTGAACTGAAAACAATAAAGAAAAAATATCCACTATGGAAAAATATTTTTCCTATATTACACATTCGATCTTGATCAAATAGCCAGCAACAGTAAGATACTACACACACACACACATATATTTGGTTGGTTAAACTTTTTAAGACGTATTGGTTCATATGCATATTGGTTGTGATGAGCTTTTTAAGTAACGAGGAGCTTTTTGGATAGTACAGGAGGGTCCTAGTCATGGAATATATTGATGGGGTTCCAATAATGAACCTTGGTGATGAAATAGCAAAGAGAGGCATAAATCCTCGTGGTAAGGTTGCGGCAGCAGCAAAGCAGTAAGTTCCTGAGCTATAGATCCTAAAGCTAGTCTTTTAAACCACACTTCTAAGTTCATAGCTTATAATGACATGAATTCTGACTTGTGGCATTTGCTTTTAGCTCTTGTCTATTTTCAGTCATCGAGGTAAATTTATTCATTTGTTCGATGGTGTTTTTGTTATTACGTTGAGAAAGAAATTTGAGAAGGAAAGTAAAACATGGGGGAAGGACACAATGTTCTCCAAAAGAAAAGGACAAGCATAACAAGAATACAATTAAGATTTCAGTACGGTGGTAGTCACACTTAACATGAAAAGTGGCCACTCTTCGAATAAATCATGAAAAAAATGTCGTGTTATAGACCTAATACTATCCCATAATGAGTCGAAGAGAGCAACATACCCTTAAAGATCTAAGCATTCAGCTCCAACTAAATGCACCAATGCTCAGTTTGCATGTTTTCTGCCAAAACCTCTATTACAAATAATCAAATCTTTGTCGTTTAGCAACATAGCTGAATAGAACAAATGAAAGTGCCTTCTTGCTCCTTTTTTTTTTTTTGTGTAAAAACATGTCAATTTTATATGGATATCTTTAAACTTCTATTGAAAAAGGGAATACAAAAAATGTTTAGAACAACCTGGCATTGATTTCCTACAATTATTTTTTGTTCCATGACCAAGTGTTGTATGTACTATGAGGCTTAAATACATCTTATGGTGAAGAACCAATTAACAAATTGTAATACTAAGACAGCTTTGATAAATCTTGGCACTCATTCCACTTTCCACATGTTTGGTTGTTGTCCTGCTTTTCTTAGGGGTGTGTGAACAAATGTCAGAACCAGATAACAAGGGGATAGTGAAGTTTCAACGACACATCTTTTTCTGGAAGATTTATAATATAGAAGATTTTTATTCATGTAATTTTCTTAAGTGTATTACATTATTAACTTTCTTATAAAAGTGCAGGAAAATTCTTCAAAGCTTGACTCTAGCATATGGTCAAATGATTTTAAAAAGTGGATTCTTCCATGCAGATCCTCATCCTGGGAACATCCTGATTTGTAAAGGATCAGAGGCAAGTCATAAAATATATTTCTTTTCGAATATCTCTTTTTAGTGTTATTTAATCTATCTTCAAGTGAATCCTACTGTTATTTTAGAGATGTTTTAATCAAGAGGAATTTGATGTGGAAATGACCGTAATAGTGGCTAGAATATTGAAAATTACTTTTCAACATAGATGCATAAAATAAATTCTCTCTCTGTTTTTTTTTTTTTTTTAAACTTTTAACCATTCTAATTTAGTGACTTCCCTCCATTCAGGTTGCCTTGCTAGACTACGGGCAGGTGAAAGATCTCCCAGAACAGTTGAGGCTTGGCTATGCTAATCTAGTTCTTGCAATTGCCAATCGGGACCCATTAAGAGCTGCAGAGAGCTATAGGTACTGAAACTTGTCTTATCCATATAATGCTCTCTTGTTTGTTGAAAATCAGAACAGAAGTATATACCTTAGCTAATACTGAGTTACAAACTGCACTACCAGTGCTGCTGGGAATATATAACGAAATCAAGGGATTAGTTGATGTAGAATATAAATATGTTTAAGAGATAAGGAGACTGGAGAGGAGAAAAAATAAATTGAGGTAAATGTTGGAAAAAAATGAAATATCTATATTACTTAATTCTGCATGGTAACAAACAGATTTGATAACTTTCTGTATTTCCTTCATTATACCTTGACAAAATAAACTGGATCTGGTTCCTTTAAAGTGAGATGTAAGAACGCATTTACCCTTAATTTAAATTAAAATATTTCACAAACTTAACCCACTTCAAGTCAAGGGTGGATGCTTCCTTAACTTGTCACTTTAACGGAGCCAAATCAAAGAAACCGTGACTTGAATCTCAATTTGTCTAATATCGAAGGTTCTAACCCTGAATGCATATGAAATCGAGATTGGGTGAAACTAATAGTAAACACAAATCACAGAGTCTAGTGCCCAAAGTATATGTACCTTGGTATCTTTTCCTAAAGTTGAGTTTTATTTCCCTTACGTTATCTATCTCTATAGATACTAAATTGTTTCACCAGAATGGTTTACTGTTAAAGATGGATTTTTTGAAATATGAACTTCGCTGGAGGATGGCTGGCTTTCAACTTCATATTTTTATTTGAAACCAGTTACTGCGTATGTGCAAATCAAATTATCTGACTGCTTGTTTTACTCTTTTATTTTATAGGGAACTTGGTATAGAAACCTTGAGCAGTTGTGAAAATGGGCTACAAGAATTGTTTAGACTAGCAGAGACAATGTTTGATACAAAATTGCCTCCTGGGGTTGTAATGCTGCAACCTTTCTCAGATGAATCTTCAATTAAAAAAGTTGCTGTTCAGGTATGTTATGAAATCCAATTTACCGTTTCCCATTTCCTGTTCAGACATGGAAAGCTAAAACCCTGAGATTGAGGTGTTAGTTATGGATAAGAAAAAAAGTTAATCCCGGGAGGACTTGAGTAGAAAACAGAAGAAAGAGAATTTTTTTAATGGATTTATATATATGACTTTATTTATTATATTGAGAGAAAGGGAGGGGGGGATCGTGTACAATGATGGAAGTGAGGTTTAAACCTAAGACCTAATGCTTATAACCCCAACCACTAGATCGACCCCAGAGGGTAGGTGGCGTTGAACACAAAGGGAAAGAAGCCCAACTATACCAGAACAAATCTCAGTTTGCCAACTCCCCTCATGACTTCAACTTTCCTAACAATTCAATATCATATTTTGATTGTTTTGGTTAGTCTGTGTTATGTGTAATGATAATCCGGTACTTTTGAATGTTACAATAACTACAACGTGAAAAGAAGTCTAGTTTCTTTACGTTCAACATTGCTGGTGGAAAACCTCATTATTAGCAGCTGAAAATATGTTGGCACTGAATCAAATTATTAAATAATGTAGTAACTATAGATGCATGTTAGTTAATGATATCTCTAGGGATGGCATAAGCAGGTTATAACTTGCTAATATTTTATGCTGCTAATTTTTATTCACTGAATTTTCGTTTCTTTCTGTCTTTTTACGATAGTCCTTTCCAGAAGAACTTTTTTCTGTACTTCGGACAGTGCATCTACTGAGGGGACTTAGCGTTGGACTTGGAATCAATTATTCTTGTGCAGAACAGTGGAGGCCCTTTGCAGAAGAAGCTTTGTCCCAAGCTGGCAGATTAAAAGGTGGCACTATGACCCTTGTTTAAAACAAACTTTTGATTATAGATGGAAATAAACCGTTTACATTGATTTAAACTTTTATAATCTCTTGCATTTCAAAATCCCACGTCTTACATGTTTTTGAGTGCTTTCATTCATTGGTCGCTTTTATGTGTCTATTTCATATTAAGATACCTCTACATCCTACTAAAGTAGCTGCATCTACTCACTTGTTTTCACAGATAAGAATGTTAAGAGCAGAGGCAGGTAAAGTAATTTTTTGAAGGGATCAAACAGGAAGATATATCAATCTAGATTGTTGATTTTGATTGACTGGTCACTTCTGCGAAGTTGAAGAAAGGTAAATTTAAATTATCCCTCTTATATACGGTAAACTAGTTTGACATTGATGGCATTCAGAGTAAGATTGTGGTGCCTCCTCAAGCAAGTATTCTTTTGGAATTTAATGTTTCAGGATTGTACACGTTTCATATAACAGTTGTTACATTGCCATTATTGAAATTTTGAGAAAAATATTTAACAAGGTATGCAGTCTATTGCTAGATTAAGAGAGCATCAATAGCCTTTCCACTCAACATACTATTTATGTGGCAATAAGATCTTGTTTTTGTTAAGAAATCAAGGATACTTTGTGTTTTTCAAATACAACTGTAAAGTTGCTTGGGTAATGAGCAATGCAGAAAATTCACCTGCATGTCCTCTAAATGGGAGTTGAAGAGCCATAAGCATCTCATCCCTTTCTATCTATCTTTGTTGTCTTTATAGACTAATTTGTTGCCTAAATATATATTTCCTATATTACATGTAACTAACATGGCATATGGAATATTAACTCTCTTGGAGGGTGTTTGATACAAAAACCTTTTTTTAATTTTTAGGAATGGACAATTATAAATTTTCCAAATGGCTAAGATCTGTTTTGATTGATAAAATATTTCTTGAAATATTTATAAGTTTCCTACGAATACAATTGTAATGCACTATTTTACTAAAAAACTTATATTTTCTATCACATTAATTGATTTAATAAAAGTAATAATATATTTGTTATCGAGTAAAACTTTTATTTTAATATGAGAAAGATTTCCATTTCTACTAATGAAAATGATTTTTCGAAAACTTAAAAAAATCATCCCCGAGAAGGAAAAACATGGAGAAATTTCTTCTCAATTTTAAATTCCTGGAAAACTAAATCTTTTCTCTTGTATGTGTCGTTCTCTTCTGCTGTGTTCGGTTTTGCTTATTTACTGTGTCAGCGAATTGAATTGTTAGTAACTTTATTGTTTGCATCCAATGATGCTCAATTATTTGCATGAAAAGAAATGCAAGAAATAAAACATTGTCTTTGCTGAGATGAGGAAAAACAAAGTTGTATAGAATCTTCGTTTGTGTAACATATGTATAATAAAATATAATAATAATATAAACAAATTTATATCATAAATTAACAAATTTAATAATAATAATAATAATAACATATATGACAATGTAAATATTTTTATATTTTAAAAATAAACAAATAATAAAATAAATTTTAAAATATTAATAAATGTGTCATCTTATAATTTCTTTAACTTTTTTATCCTTTAAATCAATTAAATCACTCAAACAAATTTCGTTTTCTTACATTTCTCGTTATCTTTAACTTTTTTTTTCTCATTCGAATAATCATTCTGAAATAAATAGAAACATATTATTAATTTTGTTTTAAAAGAGTTAATTTTGTAATAATTTTCTAAAACAAACAAGGTATGATTGAATTAGAAAGAAAAAAAAGAGAGAAGGAGCGATTGAGTGGCTGATGCCGAACTGTTAAACGATGAGGAGTAGGTGGGCTAGGGCCCAGCCCAAAAGAGAGGCGGTACTTGGTTGAGTTCTAGAAAAAGAAGAGTGCGGGGTACGATTCCCGCTCTAATTCCGTAATTCAATACAAAAAGAGCGCCAACAAAAAATCTGCTTCTCTCTCTCTCTATTTATGCTTTTCTTTGATGTTTTCGTTGCGGATTACCCGACCCGCACAGAACCGAAGCGAAGATAGCATCACAAATGTTCGGTAGAATCAGGGCATCGACTTCGTCACTGGAAACCTTAGAGGGTTCTCCTTCCAAGATTCTCAAAGATGACACCTTCTCCATCTACGGTACACTCTTTCTCTCTCTCAATTCGCTTAAACGAAATCTAGGTTATCGATTTTAATTACGCACTCAACACTGTTTGCGAATGTGACTGGATAATATCTTATTAAATTGTCTTTCCTTCGATTCAGAGGCTACTCTCATGAAGCTAAAGATTGGTGCGCGACTTGATACAAGTGAGGTTATAGACGATTCTTCAGTTATTTCACCTTGTGCTAAAGAAGCAAGTCCGCCAGATTTTAATCCAGAGAGCACTTCATGTTCCGAGAAAACCATGATGGACACAGAGTCTGATAACTCTTCTCCCAGGGTTAGTGATATTCTTTCCGGTGAGAACTCAGAACAGCGAAGACCAGTTAATCTTACCATTCTAGATTTCTATAGAGTGGTGAATACCGGACATGCAGATGTTTCATCTTCTGCAAAGACAACAACTTCATCGGAGAATGGAAGTTCTGAGTCTATCTCGTCAATTTCTGTTGACTATGATTGCAGAAATGAAGTGGTCGGTGTCCAAATTTTGCAAGATTGTGAAATGTCGGATTAGAGTTGTATTTATCATGACCTGGAAGCAATGAAATGAGCAACACAAATATGTATACCTTCCACTGTTCCATGCAAATTATTTTCAGCTGTTGTATTATATCCCATTCTTCTGTTTACATTCAGGTGTGGACCAGTTTTGTTTCAAGCAGAAATGCTAGTTAAAATCTTTTGCCTGTTTCAGCCATTATTCTTGTTCACTGGTTCGACTCATTTTCAGGAGCAAATTTCACTAGATGGTAGATTTTCTATTATTCTTCAATCACAGCACTCGTTTGCAACTAGCAAGCGCCCGTTGCACTGGCACTTTAGTGTTTAGGGAACATGACCCGTTTAAATCTGACATGATAGAAAAAGAAAATGACATGGGCTAGAAGAATGCGAGTCCAGCAAAATTTAACAAAATTTGAACAACTGTTTAAACACGAAAATTAATGTAGTTCTACATTTGAGACCGAAAACAATTGATACATTATTGAAACTAGAAATGGCATGAATATCGGAACTGGAAATCTGTGATTTATTATTCTCTCAGCCATGGTGCTTGAACGGGGGTCCAATCGCATAATTCGCCTTCCTTGAACCATAGAGCTGCCATACATGGAAAAGCCAGGCCACAGTTAATCAAGAATCACAAATTGCCCAAATTATTAAAATATTATTTCTAAAAACGATGGTTCCTGTTTACTAACTTCAGATATTAGTGCCCATAACTACACCAGTTGTTGTTTAAAAGAATAATTTGGGAGAAGTCAACAAAACATTCACTCTCTTTAAATAAACCAGATTATTTGGTTTGCAAGACATTTTTCAAATGATTAAAACCTTAATAACATATATGGTAGGTCTAAGGCAGCATTTGATTTATCGGCGAACTCGGTAGAAATTCAGAACAACGGGTTGAATTATTGCATAGATCTTGATCTAATAATGTATTCAATATGCATACAATTGTCTGTAGTTAGGCTAAGCTGACAACTAGAAAAGTATCATGGTTCTACAGTGAACTCTCAAACAGTTACAAGTTTTTACAAGCACAGGGCACAAATATGTTAAATTGTGTGTACACTATTGAAGTTACAAAATTGGATTAATCCATGTTTCAACCTCATTACACAGTTTTGGACAATGAACTTGCATACTCAGCTCGAATTACTATGCTCTGCAACATATATTCAGATTATAATGCTAATTTGATGTTTTCAGCGTTTTCTTTTTCCAGTTTTGTTCACTACAAAATAATCAAGTGCTGGGCAAAGTACAATATAGCAGTTACGCCAAAGAATTATGTTTCATATTTTAATACCTTAAATTGCTTTCTTATGAAGTTGGAATGTTGGATATCAGTTAGGGTGCTATTATTTTATGTTTGGATCCTGTTATATATTTTCTAAATGATTATTTTATAAGTGTTTGCAAGTCAAGCTTATGATTTGAGTTTGCTAGAGCTCCATGACTTTACCTAAATTTTTAAGTTAAACAACCTAGTTGGTGGATAATACCACAAAATCACTCCTACAATCACTACTTTTCAGAGATACGGCTTACTGTCATAAACATTCTACTTTTTTAACCATATGGTCCGTAATCTTGTCCTTTTACCATTCGGTGGTAAGCACTTCAATAAAAAAAATCATTATATTTTTGCAAAGTTCGGGTTCAAAGGGCTATTCCCACAAAAATGTTCCTTAAAAGCCAAACTTGTCTCCAAAGCAATTTAAAATTCAAGCTTTTTTGTATATCCACAACACTTCAGCACCCTTCTAAAGTTCAAATCAATGGCTAATTTTTCTGTTTTCTTTCACAAGATAAGAGGCCTTACCTACTTCTCGCTTGCCATTTTCAGGACTGTCACTGCCATGAACTACATTCCTGCCAATTCCAACAAAAAAATCTTATCACTCCTGAATCATGATACTCAAGTCAACAAGGAATACGCAAGCTCTGCAGCCTACCTTGATTCTTGAAGGAGTGAAGAATCTCAAAAGTGAAAGTTGGATGCAAAAGATTAAAGGCCTTACCTTCCTGTTTGAACAGCAAGGTCTCCTCTTATTGTGCCTGGTTCAGCTTGAAGAGGATCAGTAGCCCCTATAAGCTTACGTGCGGATGCCACTACTCCAACACCCTCCCAAGCCTTGCAAACATAGCAAAACGATAAAACAAATTCAGCAAGTTCATTAAAAAATGTAGGTGAAATTGGGGTTCTGCTGGATTGGGTTTATACCATACAAACAACAGGACCTGAAGTAATATAGTCAATGAGCTTGGGGAAGAATGACTTTTGTTTTAGGTCCTTGTAATGCTCCTGGAACCATAAACAGTCACCATAAGCCTTATAAACACAATAAGCACATTAAAACAGACAAACACGATAGAATCAACATTACTGCAAACACAAGATGTATGTCCATCATATGGTCAAGTATACAATCATTTAAATATGGATGTATTGGGTCATCTAACTGAATGGCTGGAACCAGTTATTCAAGCACTCCATATTGTTGTAGTTCATGCAACTAATCAAATCAAATATACTGCGTTGACCATTATTAGGAAAATATTTTATCGTTTAATTTTCGATTGGAATTGTATACGCAAAAATGTGAGTCTAATATACCTTTCAAATGATATCACACTTAGAATGTATCACAATATATTTGGTGTATCTTGAAATGCCTCGGAAGATCTTTTTGATACATTTTATCTTCTTATTGCAAAAGCAGTACTCTCATTTTGATACATTTTGTCTTCTTTATTTAATCATTAGTATAAATAGGACCACTGAATTAATATTTTGTACTGATATCGGTATATATTCTATTAATTTAATATATTATTAGGAGGCTCCTTTCTCTATTTTCCTCCTTCCCTACCGAAGACCCCCTAATCAGACCATGGAATCCACCTTGAAGAGAGCTTCTTGTCTCAAGTTTATGGATCTCATCAGATCTTTACTCACCTCCACCAAACCCAGATGCTATTTTTCTTCTAATCTCTTTTGCTCTCTTCCAGCTACATTTTGAACGGTAGAATTCTGCTCCAGTCCCCCCTTACCACATACTGATTCTGTTTGAACCTGCCTAAGAACATGTTGGGTCTGTTCGAACCTGTCCTTTTGCAGATTGGCTCTATAGAAAAATGTGGTTGGCTCGTGTCCCATTGTGTTCCCCAGTGAAGGTACTTCTTCTGGCATGCACCTCTACAAGAGCACATCTCCTATTGCGTGCATTACTGAACATGGAGTTGTTTTTGTGTTAATTTATAACAACCTAGAGTTTATAGAAGTGTTACTATTATGTCCTCTGTGTGCCTTTGAATATCATAGAAGATCTACGGAATATTTTGGGGAATCATTTAGTTCTCTAACAAAAGAAAGGATTTCTTTATTTAATTACAGTTAATTGTATCATTAGTTTGAGTACGACTATCGATTCAATACTTTGTATTATTTCATAGTCATAATTATAATCCATATCAGTTTGATAGAATATCATTGAGCCTTCTATCTCTCCTTTCCTCCTTTCCTACTTGCACCCTATAATCGTAACAATAAAGAAGAAAGAAAAAAACAATGCACCCAACACATGACATTTACACAAAACAAGTACAAACCTCAGCTAACTCTTTAGAGCACTGGAAGAGCTTCAAGCCAGTCAACTTAAACCCCTTCTTCTCAAACCTAGAAATAATTTCTCCCACCTATACCAGTTCAACACAACAAGAAAATTCAGCATTGTGAACAGGGAGCCATAAACAACATTATCCCAAAACACCAATGACCTAAATATAAGCAATATAAAAAATATACAAAAAATTAAAAGCCCATTTTTCCCCTTTATTCCTGAAACCAGAAGAAATGAAATTGCAAAGAAGAAATCAGGAGGCTTACAAGACCACGTTGCACGCCGTCGGGCTTCACCATTATGTAAGTCTGGTCAACTTGCTGCTGCACAATAGAACAACTAACAATTACAGACAGGTTCTGATAAATTAGAGTTAGAAAATTGAAATCGTTGAGAGAGAGAGAAAGTGGAAACCAGAGATGCAACTAAGTGGGGAAGGAAAATAGCAGGTTTGGTGGTGGTTCTGGCGCGGAGGGTTTTAGCATAGGGCGGAGGGTGATAGGAGAATAGATGAGATTGTGAGGGAAATGGTGTTAGGTGTTGATAACTGACTCGGAATTGAGGAACAGTGCTTTTGGTAAGCGTTGATGAGCGCGGAAGAGATGAGACGCAAACCCCACTTCCACACACAACTTCCATCTTCGTCTGCGCCTCACCTCACACTCAGACAATACTACGGCTAACAACCACTGTTCTCTCTTTCTTCTTTCTTTGGATATGTTCTAAATAAATTTTTTATCTTTTTATGTTAAAAAAAATAAGTAATTGGAACAAAAATAATTGGAATTAACTGTAGTTAATTTTCATTATATTTTGAAAACTTTTAAATAAATGTAAATAAAACTTTCAATTAAATATAAATTATAAAAATTCTCAATAAAATATTAAATAACTTAAAATAAAATTTACGTAATTTATTTTTCTCTTATATCAATAATATTATTTTTAAATGAAAAAAAAATAAAATTATCTATATTTATTTTATATTTATCAAAATAAAACTAAATATTATTAAGTCTAAAATTAATAAAATAAAATTTTAATACATTTTAAAATTTAAGTTTATCCTAATATTTTATAATAAAAATCATCGTCAAAAGAAAAAAAAATCCCCTAAAACTTTTATTTTTATTTATTGTTGTAATTATGATAATTATATTTATATCATCTAAACATTTAATCATGAATCATGTCTTAATAATTGATAATAATGTTATATTTGAAGTTTGTAACTATCACCAACATAACAAATATTCTTAACTTCTGAAAGAATTAAAAATAATTATATATTTATAAAATAAAAGATAACGATATTATAATTTACATAAACATTCTTATTCTTTATCCATTAAATTTTGTATATTATCGAATTTTTTTATTAAATCTAGATATATTATTTACATAAAAGAGAAAGCTATTTATAATAGTAAATATATTAGTAAATTGATTAGAAAAAAAAAATTCATTATATAACAACTACTTGTATTTTATGTTAAAATGTCGTTATGGTAAGAATAAATGTTAATGATTTTTAATTCTGGTGGGTGAAGTAAGTGGAGATGTTAAGTTGGTAATGAGATGGATATTTCAAATCTCTTTTCATTTTTTCTCTTTAAATCGTAATGAGATATATATTTTTATATAAATAAAAAATATAATCTATATATTTATAACAATTTAAATTTAAACATAATTTTTTTTTTAAATATCAATTTAATTTGGATGTTGATAAAAGAGTTTATGATAATAAATTATTATATTATTTTAATAAATATTTTTATATAATGTGATAAAATTATATTTATAATAACAAGTGAAAAAAAATAATTATAGAAAAATTTGTCGAAATCGTATTTTATATAATAAAACTAAATGATTTAGAGTATAATGAGAAGAAAAACATTTTAAAAATTTAAGAAAATTTGTTAGATATTAAATTAGTTAAATTTATTTTATTCTTACTTTAAAAATAAGAGTTAGAAAAGAAAAATAGAGACAAAGAGAGAGTAGAAGAGAATTTGGAGCAAAAGAAAAAAAGAAGTCTTAGTGTAAGTTGGTCTTCAAATATACAGTGTCCAATCAATATGTGGTAAGAGAATATTAAGCTCTTTTTACATTAATTTTAAGGCTTAATACCTCCCTTGGTCTTCGTGTATTTGTGTGAAAATCTTAGTTTGGTCCTCAAGTTTGAACTGTCTCAATTGGGTCATAATTTTTGTAAAAATACACACATTTTACCCCAACCGTTAATTGATCTCAAACGGCATCAAGTTTAACTGACGTGGTATGCTGACGTGTTGACTTAATCCTTTACTGGTCCTCGTATTTGTGTGAAAATCTCAGTTGGATCATAATTTTTGTAAAAATGCACACATTTTACTCCAATCGCTAACTGATCTCAAACGGCCTTAAGTTTAGCTGATGTGGTAGCCAGAGGACAGTTCAAAACTTGAGGACCGAACTGAGATTTTCACACAAATACGAGGACCATGAAGGGATTAAGTCAACACGTCAGCTAAACTTGACGCCGTTTGAGATCAGTTAACGGTTGAAGTAAAATGTGTGCATTTTTACAAAAATTATGACCCAATTGAGACAGTTCAAAACTTGAGGACCGACTAAGATTTTCAAACAAATACGAGCACTAAAGAAGGTATTAGGCCTAATTTTAATGAACTTATGAGTATTTAATTAAATTTTTATTTATTTTGAATTATATATTGATATTAATCATTATACTTATTTGTTTTATTTAATTAATCCTCAGTTACGTATTAATCTATTTATTTATTTTAGTTAATTTATATTCAATTATACATTGATTATGTTTATTTATTTCACTTAATTTATTTTTAACTATACATTCATCTAATTTATTTATTCCATTTAATTTATTTTTATTTACGATTATTGTTATTTATTTATTTCATTTAATTTATCTGCAGTTATATGTTATTCTAATTATGTATGATATTATTTATTTATTTCATTTAATTTGCATCAAGTTATTTATTTATTTTATTTTATTTATCTCAATTTCTTACATATTGATTAAACTTATTTATTTCCTTTAATTTACTTTCGGATTGAACCTGTTTGTTAGATTTTATTTAATTTTAACTTACACACTTATCTAGCTTATTTATTTCATTTAATTTATTTCCATATCAGTTTAATTTATATATTTTTATTATATTTATGATATTCTAAATCATATCTAATTATTTATTTAGAGTTATTGATTGATTTCTAATTTTTTTTATATTATTTTAAAATATCATTTTGATGATGTACACCAACAAGTGCATTGTATTACCAAGTGTTGTATTTACAGTCATTTAAAATATTTTTATCAAAAGTTGTAATGCTATTTGGATTTTTTATTTTAAATGTTTGATTGTAAAGTGATTATAATTCAAAATTCAGTTAAAATAAAATAATTTAGTAATATAAAATGTGTTAGAATTGAATTTCACTATTTTGTTTTTATGCACAATTATTGTTTCATTGTATTACTAAAGGTCATTCTAGAAGTACATTAATGTAATCTTAGGCACATGTCTAAAGCATTGAAATATAAAGACATTCAAACTCAGAATGATTTCTCTACTTATGATGAATGAAATTTTTGCAATAATGATTAAGACTTTTTACACACTTAAGTCATATAAGGACATTTACTTTGTTCTTATACACAATTATTGTTTCATCGTGTTACAAAAGTTCATTACTTGTTGCTAGAAGTACACTAATGTAATTCTAAGCACATGTCTAAAGCATTGGAATCTAAAAACATTCAAACTCAGTGTGATTTCTATACTTATGATGAATGAAATTTTTTGCAATAATGATTAAAACTCTTTACACACTTAAGTCATATAATGGCATTTTTGTCTCCTAACAATCTTAGATGATTTCATTGAATCTATTAGATGAATTAACTTTAGATTAACTCATTAGTGTGAACTGGGCTTTCAACATCTAGTGTTCACATCAAGCCATAAAAGAGAAAAATTCTTTTTGAGAAACATTGTGGGAATAATGTATAATCACTTATAATAATTTATTATAGACGACAATTGAAATGCTGAGACAAATTTGTTTTACACACATTGCGGGAATAATTGATATTTGTTTACAATAACCAATTATTCAATGCAATTGTAAATTAGTTTTTTATTTTTTTAACCTAATTTTGAAAGTTGTTTCTATAAATAAAAGTGAAAATTCTCATGAAAAAAATACATAAGTTATATTGTGAAAAATAGCTTTGTCACAAACTTTGAAAATGTACATATAGTGCCTAAATTTCACTAGGTGTGATCTTAGGTAATAATTAAGGTGTTGCTAATGTTGTTAGGTAAAATTGATTATCATTTGTGTGATTCAAATGAGGTGTTCATTCCATGTAATTCTAAGGAATATGTTTCTTCATCTATTATGTGACTTAAGAGAAACTTCTTTGTCATTTTGTGAAACTCAAGAAATGTTTATCTCTTGCGGATTTGAAGGAAGATATTTCTCATCTCTTGTGATTTCAAGAGAGGTATTTTCTTTCTTAAGTTGTTTTTACTTCTATTCATATTCTCAGTTTATTTTAGTGTTTAATTAAAATTTTTTAAAAGTAATTAACAACTAGATGTAAAATCTTTTAATCTAGACCAATGTAAAATAATTTATATAATTTTTTTTTCTATTCTCTTTGTTTATCAATTGATATTATAAAGGAAAGAATTTTTTTCTAACTATAAAATTATAAAGGAATTTAAAAAAAAAATATATAAACTTTTATTAAGAAACCAATCCATACCTTTTTAGATTTTTTCCAAAGTAAATATTCTATTCTGCAACGATTCTAACATCTATATTACGTATATATCGAGATAGTGAAACATCCTATTTTGTTTAATCTAACTTAACTCTTTTTTTAGATAAAAAAAAACTACAATTGACACGATAAGATAAAAAAATATATATAACATTATTATACCGTGTTAGATGTATAACAAAATATGACAATTATCATACATCATTACATGGATTTCACTTCCGAGACGAGATAGAAGATAATGGAATTAGAAAAAACAGTAATCTTCTATCATTTTTTACGTATATATCACGTTATTTTAATTTAGCCTATACAAATAATTAATCTTAATATTTAATCTGACCAACATATATAAAAATTTATTGAATCTGAAAACATGATTTATAAAATTCATCAAATTAAAATTTGGATAGTAATGCACAAAATTATGAAAGTCAAAATACAAATTTATGACTAATTAATAATTCGGTCTTAAATAGAGTTAATATGATCCGGTTCGTAAAATTGATATTAATGTTATATTTGTTAAATAAATTTAATGTGGTCTGCCTTATTATATATTGATATTACATTCTTTTGTAATATAACATGTGAGTAAAATAAAATATTTAATTAGTAATTGATTTTTTTTTTTTTTTTTCTTATGACTCAATTGCACTCCAATACAAACAATGTAGTACCTTTTTCACGAGTGACATCCTCTATGAATTCTATAACTAATCTCAAAAGTTAAAATTGGATTCATATATTTTCTCTAACAATGCAGTCTACACAAAAGAAGATATTTGATTTGAAAAAAAGACGATATATTAACATTGGAACGATGTCATCGAAAAAAAAGAAGATTAAAGAGATAAGAAAATTTGAACTCAGAAGTGACCACTTCCTAACTATATTAACATTAATTTCACAAAATTAACTACTATTTAAACAATATAACCACATAATTGAGTAAAAAAAAATATAAAATAAAAATGAATCATAGGTCTTAATATAAAAATCAAATTATTAATAAAGTTTTTTTAAAACTGACACGAGATCACTTTTCAAACAACACTAAAGTCAATCTATAAAAAAAATCATTAACTTTATTTAATCAATATTGTGATTCAATTAAGTAGAAAATAAATATATAACTAAAAAACTTAAATTTAAAGAAAAAATTAATAATTTAGTAAATCTTATAATTAAACCTAAAATATATTTTTTGTTTTCATCTTTTGAATATTATCCATGAATATTTATAATAGTTAAGAAAAATTGAAATATTTTATTTTTCGTTTTTAAATAATAAGTTTTTAAAATTACTTAATCCAAATTATGACGAGTTTGAACTACTAAATAAAATAATAATAATTTAACATAATGTAATACTCTTTTTTATATACTAAACAAAAACATATAAACTGATATAATAAATTTTACATAAATTTTAGAATAATATGAAGTTTTACTTAGTAAGGGCTTTAATATATATATATATATATATATATATATATATATATATATAACATACATAAAAAACTATAATATATACATGGAGATCGACACACCATTCCATGTGTGTGACTTGACCAATTATAAATGAATAACTTTTTACCAAACTATTCAATAAAATCTAACATTATGCAATAATATTTATTATTTACACATATGCATAATATATTTTCAAAAATATGCTCTCATCTAATTTATTGAAAAATATCAACAAAACAATAAAATAAGTCTTTTGAAATCATATTAGGAGTGAGAATTTAAACAAGATCAAGTTGAAACTTGAAATATCATTTTTGTCCATTGAGATAACTATTTCTTTAGAGTCAATTTTCTCACTTGAGAAAAATTGACCCAATAGAAATATGTTTGTTTTTCTATAAGTTTTGATTCGTTAATAATGTTTAGTTCAACAACTATAATAGTATAATCAAATTTAAGAGTTTGATTTCAAGTAGAACAAATGTTAAAAAACTTTATTATGAATAAATCAATTGTTTCTCAAACTTTGAATGAAGTCAAAACCATAAAAAATGAGAGTTGAGAAAGAGCATGGAAAATAAGGAACAAATATTCACGGCTTACAATCCACTTAATTAAATTGAATTGGGTTAAAATAAAAAAATAGTTTAATTTAAAGTAACTTTACACGTTAGACTCCAAAAATGAACTCAATCAATATAATTACTTCTAACAGCATAATAAAAAGAATCTCATTTACTTAGTTTGTAAATGAGCAAAATTTAATTGTAAGCAATTCTTGAAAAAAAGAACATTAAAAAAAACTATTAAGAGAAAGTAGTAAATAATTTTGACCTTTTAGAATTCTTAGGATAAAATAGTATGAAAATTACAGCACGTATGATTTTTTTTTATTCTATTATTTTAAAATAAAAATAGAAATATTGAATTAACATAAAATCAGAATTAAAAATAGTTTTAAATTTATAATTTAGAAGTAGAGAGCACTGAAAGACTAGTACTTGAGTATGTATAGTGTATAAAACAAAGGAAAAACTTCTTTTGACAACACTTTTTTAACAATTTTTTGACAACGCATATGTAGTAACTTGTGATTGGTCTATTTTAAATATTTTTTGAACATAAATTCAAATAGACCAATAAAATGATGACACGTGTCCCATTATAAAAAAAATTGTCAAAAAGTATTCTCAAAATATCATTCTCCTAAAACAAATGAAGTATGAGTCTAAATGAAGAAAAAGAAAAACAGCGAGAGAGTACAAAAAAGCTTTCCTCACGCATCTAGTTGCAAATTTTCCAAGTTCTTCTCTCGCCACCGGGAACTCCAAAATTAACGAATTGAGAGTCCAGCAACAATGATTTTGGATCAGTGATTGAATCACTCCCTCAAAGGCTTCCAATGTGGGCAGAGTTTATAAAACAAGAGATTATGCATAACATGAATCATTCATTGGGTATGCAAATTTGTTTTTAGTAGAAATGAATCAAAGTAATTGCAAACACATAGAGACAAAATAAAGTAGTAGACATCATAATCACACACAACAAAACAAATTCAAATCATATTTTCTTTGTTTTGATTTCTATTGTAAAAAATTAATTAATTAGGGAATAAGTATGAACACATATATTTATTATTAAATGGAAGATAATTATTGATAATGAGTCTCTCCTACAATATGTTTCCAGCAAGTAATTAAAAACATGAAACTTGCATTGCAGAAGGGAGACAACAAGCCATCTTTGTATTTCAGAAGAAATTAGAAAGTAAATCCCCTAGTTTAAGTAATAAGGGATATTTATGGTGTAAAATATGTTTTTAACAACCCATAATTATTGAACTAGTTACTATATATAACAAACAAAAATATTTTTTTCAAAAATGATTATATTTGTAGATATGTAATTTATAAAGCAATTCATTTACTGTGTAATATAGATAAGATAATTATATGTATTATTATTATTTTATTTAATAATTTACTGGTAATATTATATTTTTATTAAAAATAACTATGATTTATTTATCCAGTAGTAGAAAAATTGTTTTTTATGACCAGTAAAAATGACCTATTATGACGGATATCTTGGTATCATAGTTCTAGGCATCATAATAGGTCCTGTGTATTTTATGACAGACTGAAAAGTCCATCATAATAGGTACAATGTATTATAACGGACTTTCTGTCACCTATCATAATAGGTCCATTGTATTATGACAGATTTTCACTTATCCGTCATAATATAACGACTTTACCTATCATAATATGTAGCATTTTATGATGATGATTCTTTCACCTATCATAATATGTAGAACATATTATGACAAATAATTGTTCACCTATCATAATATATACTTTTTAAAAATATTCTTTTATTACATTGTTCACCTATCATAAAATATTGAAAAATAATCTTTTATTACATAATAAGCAGAAAATATTCATTCCTAGCAAATGAAGATACATTAAACCAAAATCCTTTATAAAAGCTTAAACTAATCATTGACATTTTAAAGCATTCTCATTTACCCTTCTCCAAGGCATGCTGTCTGCCAACATTTAACATCTGAGGGTTAATATCAGATACATGAATCCGAGTTTCTGCCTTTAAAGTATCTTGAAAAACACCTTGAAGTCCTTTCAACTTAAATTTGTTTATGCTCTCCAAGATTCTAAAAGCAACATCCCCTGTAAAATCAATAACTTTAAGCTTGATACGAAAACCCATAAAACTTTTAAGAATAACATGCAACAACACATCACTTCAATTCCTGAGAATTTTATAGAGAAGAAGCAAAGTTTATGTTAAATAAATACAAAAACATCTTACAACTACATTGCTTAAAACAACCTTAAACACATATGGAGCACATACAACTTACTGTTTAGAAAGTTAAAATACCACCATATGAAGCACATGCATATATTTACTTTATGACTTGCATAAAGTATTATTAGGTAGAAACAAAGTCGAAGTAGATATCTTCCTTTTTAAAAATAAAAATAAAAAAGAACTAACCATAACAATAGCTTCTTCCACATCATCCTTGTTTCTTCCTGCCACACACCCTTTTAAGGATTCAAGTGCATCTCTAAGTTTCTTCAAAAGAACATGTTTTTCCAAAGATGCTGCCTCTCTAAGTCTAGCCTAATTTCACCAGCATATAAAAAGCTTAGTTTAAAAAAGGAACATCCCTTTTCTTCAAAAATTATGATATGATCATTGGTTATTTGAATTGCAAGAACTGTAAAATAACAATCTCAGGTTGCAAAACCCTCCAAAGGAAGAGATGTATTCCAATGTAAAAAAGAATTGATTTTTAACCAGAACAAAGGGTAACCTCTTTAGACAACTTAGCCGTAGCAGCCAAACCCTTCTCGAATTTACTGGCAAGGTCACGAACGAGAGACGATTATGCTTGAGTTTTTTGTTGTTCTTGGTCTCTGTGTACATTTGAATTTCTATTGCATAAACCTCCAAAAGTTGGGTTCCTTTCTTATGGTCATCCGTGCCATCTTCCCTTTGATAAGATTTGTGAAGTTCTTTCAAGATCTGACAGTGTTCAACAAAATCATTAAATTACTCAACTACTGGATACGAATAGGTAAACAAACATTAGAATTGAGAAGGCTACATCATTTACAAAATAATAATGTATCACCTTACTCATTCGTCCATATTCCCCAATATCAAAGAAGATCTTACAAAGCTTAAGATTTGTTTTAAACCATAATCTCTGCGAATAACATTAAAAAAAACAAAAACATAAGGCCGCATTAATGAAATATACCACTAGCCAAAGATAATGTCTAAATGTATTGACCTCATTCTTTGCTTCTTCAAGAGCTTTCAGAGTTGTCTGGTAGAACTCCTGCAGAAGACCAAAGTTCTGGCTAGCTGAACCTGAGACATAGTCCATAATGTTGTTTATGCATTTTTCCTATAGTTACGAGTCAATGCTGACTTAATGTAAGTAAACATCTCCCTGTAGACTTCCATCATCTCTTTATACCTTCCATGTCTATAATAGAGCTTCACAGTTTGCTTTAGAGCTTTAAATCCCCTGGTACAGTGTAAGATAAAATATTAAATATAATAGATGATGGTTTATTATCATTGTGGAATAATTCTAATACATGATGTTAAAGTATTATGCAGTTCACCCTTCACAACCATTGCTTTAGTCTCCACAAACTGAACTTTTCCACCAAAGGCAATCCAAACTAGCCCGACAGAGACCCCAGGGGTAGCAACACGTTCAGCAGCCTTACTACCATCAAATCTTGGGGGCTGCATTACATAACCAAGATCCTATTATGAGACTTTACACTAACTTTAATTTCCTAATAAAGCATTGAAACCACAGTAAGTGAATATCTATTACTTTTGTTTGTAGAAAATAATCATTCAACTTTCATTTTCAAATAAGGAGAAAATTTTATATACACGTTTAAAAAATTCTTGCCAAACACGACTAAATATATGCCATTTAAATAATGTAATATAGTATATTATAATATACTATATTGTAATATAGTATAGTATAAAATAAACTAATTAAATATAGTCATAATACATTATTATATTAATGTAAAGTACATAAAGCATTTATAGCTACGTACATAGTCCTGGACTTTATGGTAAAACTTTTATAGCATTAAAGGTCTTAATAAGTAAAATCTCCTAATCCTGATTATAGTAACTGGTAAAGCATTATGCCATTTTATATTCTACACATTTTAGATCAAAGTGAATTCAAAGACAAGTGCTTTCATTAGAATTTTCTTTCCTTCAATGTGTAGAGTTAGGTTAGATGGCTCGATCAAGTAGCATCATATTCCAAAATCAAGTACCAACTTTTCTAAAAGCTTAAGCTATTAGGTGGAATACTAAACTCACAGATCACCAGTCCTGAAATATAATTTCTCTACCAACAATCGAAGAGTTAGGGAAAGATCAGTTGGTAATATAAAAGTAATGCTTTAGACCAGAAACTCTGCTCTTAAACACTTCAAACAACCACAATATCTTCAAATTTTAAACTTTTAATCAGTGGCCCAAACAATATGTGATAACCTTTCTCAGCAAATATAAAAAGAACTCAAGCTAACAATAATTTACCTATAATAATTTACAACATCTCCCAACCTTTAAAAAATTATAAATATCAAATATAAGTATAACTACAATAGAAGCACTTTAACATATAACATTTCGAACAAATCAAATTAATCATTTTATCCATCTACGTCAATGAGTAAACAAATCACCAACATCATTTTTTCGTATGGTTATAAAAAAGAAAAGAAAAAAAAGTAGGCATTGTTATAGCATATTAATTAAAAAGAAAAAGAAGAAAATTGTTGAAAGGTAAAGTGAAGAGTGAGAAGTGACAGTAGTACATGCACCTGAAAGAGTAGATGGAAAAATAGTGCATCCACCATCATCTCCTACACAAAAGAAACAGCTTAAACACTCTCCATAGCAATTAATTTTAACCATAACATTGATCTAATAATTATAGGATTTTACTCACAAAATACTTATCCCCTTCCCCCAATCTCACAAGCCACCATTTGTCACTACCGAAGGTGATTTCTACAGCAGCATCTGAGTTGATCCTTTTGTTAAATGCTTTGGCATCAAAGTTTATTCTTGAGACAACCATTCTCATGGAAATGAAATAAAGTCATTGCAGCAGGTAGGCAACCCAATAGTGGCATCCCAAACTTACATTCAAAATAGTAGCATTTTCGTCATAACCAGATGTAGCAGAAGCAAAGTTTGCTCCAATAAGATGATTTTTCCCTGATACCTGTAGGCTAAGATATGCAGGAGCATAAGTCTTTCAGAATAAATTGTTTAAATTCGAAGAGCGACACAAGCATTTCAAAGAGAGATACAATTGAAGACAAAGTCAAATGTATACTCACCATGGGTGAGAAGCTGTTCCAAATCGACGAACTGAGAGGCTTTTGCGATTTCTCCTTTCTCGCGAAGGAGGCTGAGCCACTCCCCGAAGCCTCCGAATAGGTTTTCACCGTCGTCAACGCCACTCTCCTCTCTCTCATAAGGTTTCTTCCATCTTCAAATTCTATAATACTCACCAGGAGTAGAGGCGTCGTCACAGTTCGATCCAACGAGGTTCACCGTCGGTAGCGCCTGGAGTCGTCGCAGGTGTAGAAAGTGCCAAGGCAACGCCTCCTTCTTCGATCCGCAATGGCCGTCGTAACTCCAAGCCTGAAATCGTGTTAATGCGTGTCACATCGCCGCCGTGGCTCGATCTTCGTCCAGTTCGCTCCACCACTGCTACCACTTTCGCCCAAATCACGAATTCCACCACCGGAAATAGCCACGAGCCACCACCGTTGCGTGATTTCGCTATCCCCACTAGCTTCCCCTCTTCGATCGAAGGGATGAGAAATTAGGGAAGAGATCGAAGAGAGATGATGCAGAGTGACTATAAAGGGAAGAGAAAATAGGGCTTTGAAATTGAAGAGACAAAATGAAAGTGAATAAAACCTCGAGATTGAAATTGGAGAGACAAGATGAAAATTAGATTTAGAAAGATATTATGACAGGTTTTCCAAAATCAGTCATAACACATTCTAAAATTTTCCACTAGTATAATATATTATAACGGACATTTATTTAACAATCATAATAAATTTTAAACTTATTTATAAATTTATCACCGTAATATATATTATAATTGATATTCGTAACTCTGTTATAATATGTCTTATAATTATTATTCATTAACCTATTACAATAGATAACCTTTATCGTCATAATAGTTTAGTCATAAAAAGTTATTTTTCTGTTAATAATAACTTATACATTATTTTCTATATATTTTAGTTTAATAATATAACATTGGATTATCATAAAATATATTTTTCAATATATCAAAGATTTTATTCAAAAGATAATATTATATAATTTTATAATTAATACTTGTAATATATTAAAATTAGAAATAATATACGAAAGTTAATAATTACTCATTCCTCACAAAATAGAACATTAATTAATTATATCTGTCACAATTAGTTATAACAATGGTAAAAGTGTAGTTTGAGTGAGATAACAAGTAGAATATAGTTCAAATAGATTAGAGTGAGTTTATTTTATAATTAAATAAAATTTAACTTAACTCGAACCGATAAAATATCCTATGAAAATAGACTAGAATGAGTTTACTTTACAACTAAATCAATTTTAACCTATGAATTGAGTAACAGATTACGTAAATTGACACCTAATTTAATTGAACAAGGCCTATTTTTATTATAAAAAACGATATTGTTTGACAATTTAATTATTTTCTTAAAATATATTTTAATTTAATATTTAATTTATAGCTGAAATTTTTGTTTGGTTTTATTTACCATGATTACATAGTCTATTTTTTTAAAAAAAAATATATGTGACAACAAATGTTTAAGTTATTAATTTTGACAATTTTTATTCAGAACTTGACCTAATTTGATTAAAAGTAGACTGATTTAGATTAGGTCTAAAAAATGTAGAAATTTAATTTAACCCAACCATTTCTTTACCACTGGATGATGAGTTTGTCAAACCTAACTCAATTAGACCTGCATAAACACCCTTCGAGTATGTTACCTTCTAAGCCATAATATGAGTAATGTTCATCAGAAATTTATTAAATTATTTTATATTATCAAATATAAAAGTGTAGTACATATAATTTATTTTAAGAGTTGTTTTTTTTTTTAAGTTGTGAGCTACATCTCTTAGTTTCTAATTGAGGATTTAACAATTTTCAATAAGCTTGCAAGCTAGTTTTTTTTTTTTTTTTTGGACAAAAGAGACAAGAAGTGATAAAATCGTTTTCCTGAGCTGTTGTTTGAAGCTTTTGTTTCTGTTTCGCCCGCTCAAGCGTGTAGCTTTCGCTTAGCGCTTTTCATGTGTTTATTTCTAGTTTCATGTTTCTGTTTTTTTTGTGTTGGTTCCGGTTTTTATCAGTTCCTCTCGTGTATTTTTGAGGCATATAGAAATAAAATATTTCCTTTGCTGTTTCTTCCTTCTCCATGTTTTCTGTTTTCTTCTTCGCTGATCATCATTTCTGCAATCTGTTTGGTTTTCTTTTGCCTTCTTCGTGGATTTCAGAGATGTGATGTTAGTAAGAAAACTTGTTAGATTTTTCTATCTTTTTGCACTTTTCTTAATCTATTAATTCCACCAGATTATCCTTTATCCATTTTATTATTGCAAAATAGGAAGCAATGGATATTTGTTGTTAAATGGCATTATCAGTAAGCAGGATGATTGATAATAGAAAGAAAGAAAATAGTGGAACAAGCTGACCAAATACGAAGTTGTTTATTTTTCATGTGTTGGATCCCGGGCGACAAGAACACATAATTACTGAAAAAGAAAAATGATTGTGTGTCTAATTCACAAGATGCATGTGAAAAGACATTATTGAATGACACAACAGCTCCATAGATACTGTTATTTATTGACATGGAACAAACTTCAAACTTTCTTCAGCTCAGCATTTCCAGCAAGAAACCGCCACAATAGGCTTGGATTTCCATCCAAGAACCAAACACCCTTTCTCTTCCACCACCGTGTACCCCTCGCAGACCTTCCCATTCAGAAGCCATTGCTTCGCCTGAGACACCATCTTAATCGGCGCAGCCTGAAACCCCGCCCTGCTCATCCTCCTCCGCCACTGATCCACTCTCTCGTGTCTCTCCATCCTCAACGGCCCCTCACGGCTCACTATGTTCTTTATCTCCTCAGCGAAGTAAAACTGCTCCATCTTCGCTCTCTTAGTGTCATATTTCGGCAACATAACATCCAACGAGTCGAATATGGCAGAATAATAGTGCAATGATTCCATAAATCTCCCAAGAAAAAAGGGTCCGTTATGACTCGAATCTTGCTCCACCATCACCAACACTTTCGGCCCAAGCCCGTGAACCATCTGCAGCACTGAATTCAAAGCCCCTCGGCTTTCCTTCACCACGCAGTGCAGCTGCAGAATGCTGTTCACCGCAAGAACCTCTTCTTCCCTCACTTCTATGTCCTCTGGTTTCAAACTTTCCAAATTCTTTTTCACCACTGAGAATTCAAAATTGATACCCAAATTAGTTGCATAAACCGAGAGTTCGTCGCCGATGGATTGAAGTCTGTCGCAGAGTCCCACCGCCGTGATTCGCAGCCGACGAAGACGTTCGCTGCCGCCATTGGCGAGGCTCCGCATCAGTTCTCTCCATTGGTGTCCGTGTCGTAAACCGAGAGTCATCCCGAAATCCACTACATGGACAAAACTCTCACCCGAAAAGGCTTCCATCACTATAGAATTAGTGACAAAGTGTCCAAACTGGATGTGTGGACACAGCTCGTAAACCAATCTGAATGCTTCCTCCATTTCTTCGGAGGCTGTGTCCATAATGTTCATCATGGGTGGCATCGGGCTCACTGGCCCGGTGGGCTGAATCAGATTCAGCCTCTCAATTAGGCCTTGAACAAAACAAGAGGCAACTCTTTGGAACGAAGATCCGAATACTAAAGCGTTGGCTTTGAGTTCTGATAGTAATATTGAAGCGTGCGATTTGTCTCGACAAGCCACTGCTTCTGCACATGCTATCAGAAGTTGAACCAGCCTCACACCGTCATGACAACCGTCTTCTTCAGCTCCATCACTTTCTGAACTATTTATGTCTTCTGGTGCCTCTTCTTCTGCTTCCGCTGCCAGATATCTTTGTGTGTAAGTCCGTATGTGATCTCTGAAATGAAGCTTTGGTATGCTATCCCTACTCCTATTGCAGTTGTTGGCATTGGTGTTGAGGAAACTGTGGGAATTGCTCATCAAATTTCCTAACCAGTCAACGGGGATTCCCACCGTTCTCTTCACCCTTTTGTTATCCCTTATGCTTCCGTCACAATAGGGAAGAACTAAGGTACAACTGTTACTCTCCGAAATAGGTTGAAGAGGAAAACAGCTATATTGATCGGTTGCCCATATATCAAACACGTACGATAGATTTTCACCATCGATTTCTCCGTTCAAGGCACCATACTGAGGAGGGGCCATTTATATATGCAACCTTTTTTCTTTTCTAAAGATATTCAATAACGCACTGAGAGAACCTCCATTCTACTCATTCCTATATATACACTCACCCAACCCAAAGCATGACATCACTGATGCGTTAGTTCCTAGTACACGTTAAGTTCAATGTTCTTAGTAGAATCTACATTGAAACTCAGACAAAGAAAGCGTAGATCAATTGGATTTCTAGGAAACATCGTTTCTCCAAGCCTTTTGGAATTTCGTGAACGGTTTACACTGATTGGTCGCCACACCATTCTTTATTCCCTAATTAAATTGCATTATCCATTCGTCGCTTTCTATGTTGTCCCATTTAGGTACAACACTGTGATATGTACATGGGTAACAGTATTAACAATATATATTTTTTTATGATTGTATTTACTGTAGTGTGAATTGAAACAAAGTTTTCTATGTGCGGCTGCCCAAGTTATTCTCAACTTCCACCGGTTCAGAACTTCAGGGTTATCGTTTTTCACAATCTGAATCATACAAAATACCATTCTTCATAGATGGGATGGCTCTGATTACAGAAAGGTTTGATTTTCAAACTCGTTGAATCCTTTGATTAATGAATCCTGATTCAAACATGGCAGAAAAAAATTGTCAGGAGTTTGCTCTAACAAAAGGGTGACTGACAAATAATATGAATTGTGTTGAAACATATAGCAGAAGCATCTTAAGTATTGATGGAGTACTTTAAATATGAATTTTTGCGAATAAGAACTCAACGGGGCGATCTCATATGTATCCACTTCTACCTCAAAGGAAGAGGAACGATGAATATTTCAGTAGTAAAAATACAAAAGAAGAAATTGATGTGGATTTATTGCATAGTTTTCGCTTTAAACTACAATTTTAGCTTCTTACACTATTACACTCACATTTTAGTATAATTTTTCACTATATCACTGATGCTAACTACTAGTTTTACCGTTATTTTACAGACTAAATCTCTAATTCACTCTCTAATTATTTATCAAATTGATTTTTGAATTTAGCAAAGTCATAGTTTCTCAAATTATATATTATTGATCAATCTAGTCTTTAAAAATACAACATTACAAATAGATTTTAATTTTTTAAAAGCACTTAATGGATTTAGTGAGAAAACGAGAGCATTCATAAACCTTCATTAATAATTTATATTCACTTTTAATTATTTAATTTCATTAATAATTAGTCAATTTTAACCGATTATTTTGAAAGAAATGTTTGACAGAAGAAAGAAGATGAATGCACTTGCGAAGAGGCCTAGTGAAATGAGAATAAAGAAGGGTAGTGGCAATGGAGTTAAAGAGGAAGACAGAAAAAATGGTAAATCGTTCAATGCAAGGAAATACATGATATAAATCGTGCAATGTATATATGCATATATTATATGAATATACATTCTTTGTTAAAAAATGATAAATAGACTGTTAAGAGTTTAATCCTCTTTTTTGTATTATTTTTATGTTGAAGCTCAAAAATTGATATTGATCTATTATTTTTTTAATATATTTTAAATGATTAAAATCAGTATAATAACATTCTAATTTCTTTAAGAAAAAAGAACAAAAAAAAAAAAACATTAGAAAGAAATCTGAACTCGTGTGGGAGAACCAACAACATTTCTAGGTTTTTTCTTGTGTATGTCTTTTTACTGTATCTACTAATTTTAATGTTTTAAAAAATATTACAATATACCAACATCAGCTTATTTTTAGTACAAGAGAAGAACAACAAAAAATAAATAAATAAAATCTAGACTCAATCCTTTTTATATTTGTAGTGTATCATAACTTTTTTTCATAATTATTTGATAAAAAGTCTGACTCAACACCTTTAGTTAAAAAATCCTTTTTGAGACCTTTAGTTAAGAGCATAATGAAAAGATAAATAGATAATGATTACAAAGCAATTATATTATGCTATTTTAATTTAATAATACGACATACTACATTAAATTAGAAATTAAAATATCATTATTGTATTAACTTCAGTTTGATTACTTTTTAATTACCATTCAATCATTGAAAAGATATCAGTCTATTGGATCACTCCAGTTCTATGAAAACACTTTAAAACATGTTTAAATTCATATAATTTACGAATGACATTAGTAAAAAATTGTTAAATAAGTCAATCATAATAGTAGCATAGTATTTTAAAAAGAAAGTGCTTAAAGATTAAATTGCCGGCTTTAATCCGAACTAACGACAGGGAGAAAGAACAAACAAATTAAGGAACAAACATGGGTTAAAATGAGTCCCATACGCTGCTTAATGTAACTTTATATTCTAATTGAACACTGCGACTAATCATTTAAAAATGGATTATTAGTTTTTATTTTTCATAAAACTCTAATACTTTTTCCCCTCTTGTTTTTCTTCGACGATGTCGCCACAATGAATATTCTATTCTGCCATAGAAATGCTTCAAACGGTAATATTTATTAAAAAGGGAAGAAAAACAGCTAAATATTATAAACAAATTCTAACCACTAAATTAAAGGTAATGCATTAGAAAAAAAATTATTTACATAATATTCTTAACGCTCATCGTTATACAATGGTAATGTGCACACCCAAGCACCATGATATCATGCATACAGAATTTTCTGTATGGAAATAATCTTCGTCTTTCAGTGTCAAGGAATCTTGGATCCAAATCCAATGTTAGACCTGTCATCTCATCATACCTTTGTGTGTATATATATATATATATATACATATATATGTAATTAATTAGTATTGTGAATCTTGTTCGTAAGCTATGATGTCAACAACACATCTTAATTTATATAAAAGGGTACATATAAAATAGAAAGAAAATGTTTCTTGGACATCTATAAACAAAAGAGAAAAAATTATGTATGTAAAAGGTATATGATCCCGGATAGACATAGATTAAGGATGTTTTATTGTGTCAATTAAATGTTTATTATATTTAGGTGTCAAAAAAAGCAATGATTTTGCTATTTATGAATGAGAAAAAAAATGTCATATAAGAAAATATGAAAAAAAAGAAGCAATATTAATCTTTGGTGTTTATTTTTACCCTATATATTTTAATTCAATTAATTATAAGAAAAAAATTAATTTTCTCTATAAACATCTATTTAAACCGATATTAATAGAAAGCGCCAATAATATGTGGGTTAATTTGCCGGCTGTTTATGTTTGCAATCATAGATACAGAAACATGTTGATAAAGTAGCTAAGTTTAAGACTAAATCAATCGATATACATAGAATTTAACACTGAAAATAAATGTTACTCTCCATAACTAGTATTGGATATGAAAACTAAGAGAAACAATATACATTTGACTAAATCATAATGAGTCTTGTTTTCTTGTTTTAGTTGCATCGTATTTCTATGTTTTTGTTTCTCGATCGCATGACACTTTCAAGTCTCTTAGCATGCTAACTTAGCATATATCATAAAAAAATGGTAATTAAAGAAAATTTTCTCAACGAAGTTTGAGGATTGAAAATTAAAGAAACGTCGGAATGTGGTAATACCAAGACTTGAGAACATATGAATACTTTTTATTCAGATTTTTTCGAACTTGCTGAAATAAGGATTTTGGAAAATTTTTGCCATGGCTTGGAAACACAAGGATGCGTTGTCTTTTGCCAAGGAGAATGAATGTGTCTGTCTTGTTTAGTTTCTCAACTTTGGATATTTTGTCTTTTTAAAAGGAGTCAAAACTTGTTAGGAAGATAGTTAACATCTAGAGATGCTTATGATTTTTTTTTCAGGCAAAAGTGAAAGGGTATTATTAATAAATTTTTACACACACTTTGTATCTATTATTTTTTCTTTAAATTTTCTTTTTCATTTGTAAATATAAAAATTAATTGTTTCATATCTGCAGTAAGAATCACAATTAATACTCTTTCACACTATTATATCAATTCTCTAGTATTGTCTTAAGTTTCCGTTGCAAAGTTATCTTTAGTTTTATATTTAAATTTTAAGTCGAGTAAGTAGATACTTGTAAAAAGCATTCCGATGATCAAGTCAGTTATATATGTCGTCGCTTAGTCTATAGTAACTTTTTTTCTAGAGATGTTGACCGCCTTGTCAAAGACATTATGTCGCTCAAATATGTTATATGTGGCGTCGCTTGGTCTACAGTAACTTAAGATTGAAATCGGCATACCGATGTTTTTTTGGAGATGTTGATTGCCTGGTCAATGTTATTCTGGAAATGTTGATGATCCGATCAACGTTATTCTAGAAACATTGACCGCTTGATCAACATTATTCTAGAAACGTTGAGTGTCCGATTAATGATAAGTTGGTTGATCATGTAATACGTTAATTTTCTTAATAATTAAAATACATGAGTTGTCAAGTGGTGCAAGTGGATGAAAAAAAAAACATTTTTCAAAATGAGAGAGTATTAAGAGTGAGAGGACAAAAGGAGAAACTTACTATACATAAAAAATGGGAGTACCAAAAAAGGTTGAGGCTACTTCATTTTAGGTCCTTAGGCAAGTGAAGATGACAAAAATCACAAGACAAAGGTTTGGTGGAAATTATTTCAGAAAGGACTAATGAAAAAGTGTAGAGGGCACCAACATTATTCTGCTCATCTGGCCTACAAAAGAAAGAAAAAAAGAAAAAAAAAATCTACACCCTTGCATCAACACTTTTTTTTTTCTGGTTAGGAATTACATTAATAAATCAGTCTTATCTTGAAAACTTAAATTCAAAATGACGGTGAATTTGAAATTGATTAATAATTTTAAAGGTGTAGGGATGTATCCATTTAAATATACATTTCCTTTTCAAAATATTGATCATACTCAGATATATTCAAAACAAATACATTCAATGATTCCTTTTTATTTATTAAAGAATAATATATTTAGACAATATTTTTTGACAACATTTGAACATTGTGATTAGTAAAAAATTACTCCACAATCAATAATAATAATCATAAACATTACAATTAAGTAATTTTTGACCAATCATATATTAACACGTAATCAATATTTAAATATTGTGAAAAAAATGTTGTATAAATACCATTATCTTTTATTAAAACAGTGTTGTCCCACACACTCATGATATATCCAATCCAATAAATGCCGCTATTTTTCTTTTCTCCTTGTTTATCTGCAATATAAGATGGCCACTGCCACAAGCTCCAACCATTTCTTTGCAATTTGAAACTGAAAATTTATAACAATTGGAATACTTTTTTTATCCTATAGATATAATATCTACTTTTAATCATCAAAAAATAAATCTTCCTCGTCTTGTTCACTTAAAAATATTTGAGAGAAATTAATTGAATGAATTTAAAAGAATTTAGAGATAATTTTTTTTTATTTGAGTGGATTTGGAATTAATTGAAAGTGAATTTAAAAGTAAACTTTGTGAAAATTAGTATATAATTTAATTTATATGACAAATTAAAAAAATTTACTTTCAAATTCACTTTCACATATCTCCAAATCCACTCAAATAAACAATAAAAAAATTTATCTTTAAATCCCGCAGATATTTACTACTTGTAAGGTTATATGGATCAGATGTAGATATTATATTATCTGTACCCGAATATCTAATACTAACAAACAATAAAAATAAAATTTAATTTATATTTTATTAAGATAAATATAATTAAAGTTTACATTAATTTATATTTTATAAGGTTAAATTTAATTAAAATTAAATTTTAATTTATATTTAATTTATATTATATTTTATATATTTTTTTAATTTTATTTAAATTTTATTTTAACAATTTATAAAAATATGTTTTTAAATATTTGTTGGTTTGCAGGTTTTAAAATATCCACGTATATTATTTAAGTGCATATCCATATGAGTAGCAGGTGGATTGTTTTTGTTAAATCGAATTGTAGAAAGACATTATCCATAAATGACCCAATCTGTTGTAATCGTTAGTCAAATCTAATACTAAACTCAGTACAATATTTACAAATATATGTTTAAAGGAGAAGGTGACTTAATTAAGTTTGACCAATCATTCGTATTATCTAAACTCACTGATTTGAGTGTCAGATAATTTTTTTAGAGGCTTAATAGAAGACGATCCAGAAGCTCATTTAATCTTCAAAAAGAGTTTTAAATGCTTTGAATAAAGAGCTTGATAATATATTGAAGCACGGCGTATAGTTACTGAAAAAGAATGAAGACATAAAAGCTATATATATTAATTGTTTAACAAATCTACTAATTAATTAACTGAAAAAACCCTTACATGTTATAAACAGGGGATACAAAGAGATAGGAAGCTAGAGTGGAAAGAATAAGGAAGAAGAACTGGACATATATATCTATATATATATATCTGATAATAAGATAGAGAAAGAGAAAGAAAATAAGAAGGAAGAAATCGAAAATGGCATGAATGGATTGTGTACACTAGGCGTAGGAAGGGGCACAAGCTATGCAAGCAAGAAAGAGAATGGCAGAAGAAGCACCATCCTCTTCCAGATTGGAGCTGCTCCTCTTGAACTTGCCAGCTTTTCCTTTGTTGCACTGAATCTGTTTCTGGAGCTGCTGTTGCTGGTTCTGCCCTTGTTGCTGCATTTGCTTGTTCCTCTTCATTGCTTCTTCCACTTTAGACACCATACTTTTCTCTTCAGTTATGTCAAAGCAAACTTGAATTAATAAAAAATAAGGAGGCACCTCCCCCTTTTATAGACTTTTCTGGAACCAAAATGCCCTTGGTAAGTTTTCACTCACCCATCAGTTACCTCAACTGGTATAACATTAGGGGGCCCTTTACCTTATAAAAATCAGACACCCCAACCAAGAAATGTGTTTTCCATCTACGTATATACCCAACTTGTAAACTTTCGTTAAACTGTTTCACAACATTTTTTTGAATAATTTTTTATAATAGAATACGTGTCATCATTTTATTAGTCTCTTTAAATTTATGTTTAAAATAATATTTAAAACAGACTAATCATAAATCACGTTATCAAAAAATGGTTTAATACCGTTGTTGGTCCCTAGTTTGGGAGATTTTGTTCAATATGGTCCTATCTTTTTTTAGTAACAATCGATCCTACATTTTGAAAAAAGTGTTTAATTGACTCCTTTTTTGTTACGACGTCAATTTTCTAACGGTGCTGGTTACGACGTCAATAAGTTCTTTTATGCATTCACCTACCCAAATGTTATGCTAAAAATCATGTCATCATCGTATACAATAAAGACTATAATAAACAATTTAAACTTGAATATGGGACCACTATGAACAAAAAGGACTCAATTGAACAGTTTTTTCAAAAGATGGAATCAATTGTTATGAAAAACAAAAGGTAGGACCATATTAAACAAACTCTCTCAAACTAGAGACCAAAAGCGATATTAAGTCTCAAAAAATTATTAAAAGAATATTGTTAAAAGCACTTTTTTTTCCATTCATATATAACAACCACACGTCGATCTATATATATTATATCATTTTCACTGTTATGCCAATTTTTGACGGTAAATTTCCTAATCTACATTGCTTGTTGCCTTCCATGTCTGCCTAATTGAGGGAAAAAAAAGGACACCTTAGCTGAAAGAAATTATTCAGAAAACAAACATTATAGGTGTAGAATGATTGCATAATTACAAATTACGATGAATGGGATTACGTGCAATTCCCAGACTAGAACTTAAACCGGGCTTGTCTTTATCGTAGTAGCCATCATAATTGAAACAGCATGTGCGTAACTCTTTTAATTTGGAGCATCATCATTGATCATCCTCTTTCGATGTCGGATTATTGATGATTTAGAATCAAATTAACAATAAGAACGATGTTTTAGATGATAATTGAAACCAATGATTAAATGCAAAAGCTCATACGAAGTTGTCATGGAAAAAAGAAAACATGCGGCAAAAATTCTATCACTTGAATGTTCCAATTATAAAGGATGGACATGAAAGAGTTGTTTCTTATGATTTGAGAGTATCTATAATTTCAATTTAATATCTAAGTGATTTCTGTCCTGATTTAAGGATAAAGTTAGGTCTGAGTTGGATTCTGGGAGAAAATAATTTTTTATTAGTTTGTATAATTTCTTAAGCATATTTTGAATGAAGATATTGAAATTGTTTAAAGTTGAGTTTTTGAGGAGTATGGTTGTTGCGAAATCATGTGCGAAAGCATGTGAGCATGTGGGGGAGTTCTTGTCCTGTTGTACTCTGATCCACTTCCTTTGGGCCCAATGGTTTTCTTTTGTAACTAATAATAACAACAACAATAACTAGTATGCGGATTTTGTTATGGCCCACTTCTATTTTAGTCGCCTAATAACACAAAATAATCATTAATAGCCATACATTAAACCTTGTCTGTGATGACACAACATTTTACGTATCTCTGCCTTGGTTCATGAATTTACCACTATAACTATAACATCTCCTCTTCATTTCACATGTCCTCCACGTGACCCTTTTCTTTTCCATCACCCATCATGTTGCCACTAGCGACACAAACTCTCTGCTTTTTTTATATTATGTAATATTGCTCATCAATTATCATTCATTTATTATTTATTTTAAGTTACTTTTTTTTTTTTTTGCTTTGACTTGGTCTTTTTGAAAACGTAACTTCCCTTGTCAATTTATTGTAATACTTATCTATTGTATAAGCATATATAATAATATGCGCTGAGTAAAAATACGTCTATTTTGTTTAGCGTATATGAATTGTTTTTTTAAACCACGATATCTTCGTTAAGGTAACTAATCTTTTGTTAATGCTAAATATGTGGAACGTGAACACTTTTTTCCTAAAATTACACAAATTAACAAATTATAAAAAAACAAATTACGGTTAATGAGTGAGTCGTGTAGTATTGTGACGACTTCACCTAAAGAAGTTATGCACTATCAACACAATTTTTTGGAACATTGAAATTTTACTATGATGTCTGACATTTGAACACTAAATTTTCTTAACTTAAATATTTTATTTCATTTATTAAGTTATCTTAGCTTATGAGATCAAACAATTCATTTTGAAAGGAAAACTTTATGTACTGAGATCCCAATTTTCCCAAGCGGTATTTTCGATCAATAAAATTTTATTACAAAAACAATCTAAGGCTTATGGTGGAGAAAATACGATCACATGACAACAAATATTGCTAAATGCATGAACTTAGTGTTAACGTAAGTATGTTTATTATCCATTTGTGTTGTAATTAAGATAACATTTGAAAAGACAAAAACATAGTTTGTTGAATTGGAATTGAAGACATAATCAATGTTAATAACAGGTCATTATAATTTAGAAGATATAGTTGTCCTTCTTCAAAAAATATGGACAAAAATAAAAGTTACATATCATCTTTGTTGCACATGATTTCTGTAATCTTGTTTTTCGTGGACACAACTTCTTCCTATAAAATCGTCACTGCACGACTTTCTACTGCTAATATTTTTTAATTCTACCTATTTTTGTGTAATTTATTGCAAAAACTGTACCCTTGTGATAAAAAAACAAAACCCTTATCTACGTAACAAAGAAAAACACCGCCATAGGTGTAGAAATGTACATTAAAAAACAAAATTATCAAATAAACCGAAAAAGAAACAAAAATGTAATTAATATGTTGAGTAATGGTTACATGTAGGGAGGAAAGTGATATCACATTTATATTTTACAATAATGCATATACTTCATCTTAAAATATAATTAAAATTAATATGAATATTAAACTTTAACTCGTTAAATAAGATGACGTAATAAAATAAAATTCGGACACACTTGGTATTAATAATTTCTTTGAATAAACTTCCAGGATTATACACGTAATGAAGGGCTCAATTTATAGGTTTGTGTGTATATCGGTCAATTCCTTGAAATATTGAGAAATTAATCACAAGATCGAGATCAAGGATACCTTCCATTCAGTGAATAGAAGTTATTTATGTGATATAATCTTATTTTAAAGGTATAATATTATGGTATTTGCAATAACTTATATAAAAGTTAATTTCTGGTATAATTTTACTCTTTGAGAAGTTCGTTTTTCTGGTATAAAACGTTTTTCTATATAAGTCAAGCACGAGAAAAATACTATATGATTTTAGCATAAATAAAATGATAAAATATTATTTATAATTATTTAAATGATCAAAATTGTTACACCTGAAAGTATTTTTAATAGACTCAAAGTAAGATTTTTTTTTAACCAGAAAGTATATTGTTGTAAAAAGGTAAAATTAAAAGCACATGTCCTATTTAAATAAAAATTTTATGTAAATACTTATACGATAAGAAAATAAAATGGTACAATGAAACAAACTTCTCTCACTAGCTAAAATAAACTAACGTGTTTTAATTTTTAAAAAAGTTAAATAAGAGATTTCTTTATGTACATTAAATGTATAAATTAATTTTTCTTTGCGTAAAAGTTTATTTAATATTAAATTTTAACTTTTTTTTTATAAGTGCTCGTTCATAAATTTCTTCAAAAATGTCCTTTACAAAAATACGATTGATAGTTATAAATAAATAAATAATACACATTATCACTTAAAGAAAAATTACGAAGAAGAGTGAATAGTATATGAATTATTAGAAAAATCCATATATATTATATAAATTTATAGGTTAATTAGGTTTTTAATTTTTTAATTTTTTAATTTTTAACAAAATTTAGTTAGTCTCTGAGTTGTATGAATTTAATTTTTTTAATATTTTTTTTTCAATATTTAGTTGAAAAATATATTTAAAATTTTAAATAAATTTAATAAAATTTAATTATAAAAACTAAATTCAGTCCTTAATTTAAATAAATTTAATAAAATTTAGTTAAAAAATTAAATTTTAATTATTCTAAAGATGAAATTATGTTAATTTAAAATTAAGAAATAAAAATATATTTAATCAAAATTTATTGATTTTTATAATAATTGTTTTGAAACTTTAACTGATGATTATTATTTTTTTCATTTGTTAATAATATAACACAGGAGTTTATGATTTCATAAAATAATTTTTATGTTCTATTTATACATTTATCGAAAAATTCGCAATTATATTATTTTTTAAATTTTGTACTAAAAAAAAGGGAAAAAGAGTTCTGTCATCATTTTCACTTTTAGTATTTTATATATAGATTTTTAAAAGAATAACGAATCAATGAAAACAACTTTTTTTAAAAAAAAAAAAACATAATCAAAATCAAGCAATTGCTTAAATTTGCAACTATATCCCCAATTGAGATGGTTTATTGGTTGAATGTACAATTTGGTTTTGGAGTATTCTTGATGGATTTATCAAAGTTAATGGCCACATTCTCAACGGTTAGTCAATGATTAACTAACTTATTTATAATTCTTTGAACTTGGACTATCTAATGACATCATGCATGAATCATTATCATAACTCTCATTTATAGGATTTGCAGTTAAGAATAAGCAACCACCATATATATAATAGAAATCTAATCACCAACCAAATCTTAAACTCAGACAATCAAATTTCCATCTACCTTTGGTAGAATCACCCCAACACATCACGTGACCAGACATAAAGGAATTTTGGCCACTGTAATTATTACATATTATTACATGTGTTCATGTTTTTTTTTTCCTTTTTATTATATATATTTTTTTAGAGTGTTGAGTTTAAAAAAAAATATTATTCTTGAAATTAGAGACTAGTGTTGTTAGTTATTAGAGTAATGTTTTGTTTATTTGAAGAGATTTGAGAGAGAGTGATTGAATGGATTTAAGAGAATTTGAAGATAATATTTTTCTTTTTGTTTATTTGAGTGAATTTGAAGGTAAGTGAAAGTGGATTTGAAAGTAAAGTTTGTGAGAATTAATGTATGATTTAATTTCTGTGACAAATTAAAAAAAATTATTTCCAAATTCACTTTCACTTACCTCTAAATCTACTTAAATAAACAAAAAAAAAAACTAAGTATAAATTCTCTTAAATCTATTTAATTACTCTTTTCGAAAACCTTTCAAGTAAACAAGGCATAATTGTTTTATATTATTTATTAACGTACAAGAAAAATGTGATGAAATGGATTTCTGTAGTTTTTCGTTGAAATTCGATATTAAAATTAAGTTTAGTCTAAATTATTGGTTTAGTTTCCAAAATTATTGATAAAAATATGTCTCTCATTTATTTCATAGATAAAGTATTGTAATAGATGAGAAGACAAATAAAGAAAACAAAATTCATGGATTTTAAATTTCTTTAAATGAAATTATCATTACTAAGTAATTGAAACAAGTTTATAAATTTTATTACTTAAAATTAACGTTTTTTGTTTTTGTTATTGTCATAAACACTCACCGAGACACTACTGATTTTGCGACAAAGGAGCATCTTAAAATTGCTCGATCTCAGTTATCATAAGTTTAAGATGTGCATAAAGTGTATCAATACTCAAAAAGTTTTATTTATTTTTTGTAATAATCTTCTTACGGGTCGAGTAAAATTAAATTGAATAACTATTAGTTTTAGTGTGCTACCTATACAATTAAATTTAATGTCAACATAAACCTATTAATTTAGTAAAACGAATAACTTAGCTAAATTAATGAATATTTAACCAGTTAATTTTAAATAATCTATATCGATATATAAATTTGGTAAAAAATTGAACATTTGGTTAGTTTATTTTGAGTAGAAAAAGTTTTTTTGTTTTATAGTTTTTATAGAACTTGATTTCTTGTACAATTTTTAAAACAAGCTTTTTCCAAACACGTACTCATTCTATCCACTTTTGTAATATGAAAAAGAAAAGTCGAGTTTAGTGCATACAAAATAATTGAAAAATAAAAAATAAAATCCTATAGTACTCTGATTCTATTCCACCGAAACAATTTAATTGCTAAATGCTAATGACATAATACAGCCAAAAGTTATTGCTATCTATGCTTGCGGTATTGTCTGCAGTGAAAATGATAAGGCAAACATCTCCAATATCTGATCAGTCTTTATCCCACAGTATGAATTTTTAAAATTAATTACTTTCCTGAAATTTCGAATAATTATATTTTTATCAATCAATTTTATTTTTAACCTTTCAAAAAAAAAAATCTAAATATTAAAGTTGAGAAATTTAAAATAGTTTTAAATTTCCTAAACTTTATATTATAAAAGTTTGAATTCTAAACCTAACTTTATATTTAGTTTTTCAAATATTATTTTTTTTTTATTTAAATAAAGCATACATTGCAAAAATTAATCACTATATCTTTTAACAAAAACATATGATGGGTGTCACCGAAAAAATAGTCTTGCCTTAATGAAATTCCTAATAAATATAGCCTGATAAATAGTTTATCAATGATTAGGTAATGTCAGCTAGAAAATAATTTATAACATTCACTAAAAAAAATAATTTACATCAATAAAAAAAAATACTCTTATTGATGTCAACAAAAAATCTGCCATTGACCAAATAATAGTCATAGTACTGTCAATCAACAAAATCCTAATTAATGTTAGTCAAGAGATAACATTGAGTTTCATTTTGATGAACATTGATGTTAGTAAAACCGATTATAAAAATGATGTTAACACAAAAATGCTTAATAATAATAATGATTGAAAGATAATCATGATTAATTTTAAAATGAAAGAATTATCATTTGACATAAGTAAAAAAGGACGTTGAATTAATGATGCATCAAACTGAATTGAGTTCACAATGTTTCAATTAAAGTCAAGTTAACGAGTTTTGAGAAAACCTAAGTGGACGATAACTCAACTAAGAGTCAAGGAAAAATATAAAAAGTACCATAACTTTGTAAGAAAAAAAATACATAAAGAATTTTAATTTTTTACTATAAAATTTAAAATTGTGTAGTTAATTTAATTACTCTCAAACATCATAAAAAGTTTTTTTTTTTTTAATTTTTCTAACAAAATAAAATGTTATTGTAAAAAAAATAAATTTCTCTATAAAAAAAATTATCTTATTAAAAGTCTCTATCCAAATACGAAGTAAATATTGAACTTTAAATCTTATAAAATTCATTTTAGTCCATTAAATCTATCGTTCAGGAATTAAAATTGTATATTTTTCAATTTTAAAGAACATATAGAAAAAACCTTTTCAAATTTAGAGGAGCAAAATCAAAATTGCCTCAAATTTTAAAACTTAGAATGTGATCAAACATTGAAAAAAGAAGCTAATTTCATAAAATATTTTGTTTTTAGTAATCATATAAATTATTTTAAGTATTTATATTTTTAAAGTATGAAATTATTCGTTAAGAAAAATGTTTTTTAATAATTTCTTTTGATAATTTTTTTACAACTGTTTATGTCCGTTTCAAATATACAAACCAATAAAATAGTAACACATAATTTATTTTTAAAAAACTGTTAAAAAAATATTAAAATATGATGATCCATTCATTAATTAATTTCGAACGGTGTAGAAAATTTGCAGTGATTAATGACACGAAAGGTTGTTATGAATGAACAGTCCGGAAGAGTGTTAAGATTAAGAAAAATAAAATTTTCACATCTAATTTTTTTATATTTTTTTTTACATTATCTTTTCTATTTATTACTATTTTTTTTTCTTTAAAAAATACAAAACTTTATATTTTTATCACTATTTTCTACACGAATTTAAAAATGTATGATATTATATTAAAAGTCTTGAGAAGTTTTGGAGCACGAAACGATATTAGACAGGATATTGACAGGCTCCTAGAATAACAAACCCAGCTAACTAAAAGCAATCCTTAATTATAATAAGTGGTCTAAAAAACAGTTCTGAAAGTGGTAAAGTTGATAAACTGAAGGGTTTGTCGGCAACGAAAGGGACGAGGAAGAAAAGGAAGAGGAGCTGAAGCCATAATTCTAGGCACAGAGGGGCCTGGGTTTAAGAAAATGGGATGTTGGGCATTCCACGAACAGCCCCTATTCATTTTTTTGGTCCCCAAGGACCCTTCCTGCAGGAATTAGTTTGCTCTGTCACTTCCCCAAATTCATTGTTTCTCTTACCTTCAATCCAAATAAAGATACATCACCTACGTTGTCATTCTTTATCCAATAATGATGTCTAGAAAATATTTATTTAACAATATTTAAACATTATTTACGTGTCATTTTGTGATTGGTTTAGGGTAGTGTTTATGATTATTATTATTATTGATTGTGGAATAATTTTGAACTAATCACAGAATGACACGTAAATGATATTTAAATATTGTTAAAAAAATGTTATCAAAATATCATTATCCTTCTTTATCAATTGGACTTTCTTTTCTGACGCATGAAATTATTCAGGCAGCTAGGTACACAGGACCTAACAATGTTTAGGTCACAATTCTTTTATGGGAAAAAAATATTAATTTGATTGGTAGTAATAATTTTTTAATTTTAAAATAATGTCAAGTACATAACATCGAAAATGATTGTGTAACTACGAAAATTAAATGACATTAAGGAAATAATTTTTGTTGTTCTTTAGAAAAAATCAATCTGTCTAACTAAATAATAATTGGAGGTTGGGGGAAGCCCCCACACAATGCATTAAGCTTCACCACCCATGTCTTCTGTACAAATGTTTTTTCTTTCTCCATGTGGCATTGAAATGGTTTTAACGAATGTAGTAAATTTTGGATGAGTAGCTCCTTCTTATAAATAATATCTCATATCATATCAAATTTCATTCATGGTGTATTATGTCATGATTTCATTAAAAACATGAAATGCACTTAACCCAATAATTTCATTATTTGTCATGTAGTGCATGTAAATTAACAAGTCTAATAAAATTAGCATGGAAATTTTGCATTCCAATTGCAAGCAATTAGTTGACACTAAGATACCTAAAAAGTTACATGTTGCTCTCAATTTATAGTGATTGATCATTATAGTCTTTGTTAGGCTTCCTTAGGTACTTATCTCCGATATATTTACAAAACTAATACACTTATGTAAGGATGATAAACTTCTTTTCATTTTGCATTTAGCCTCGTTGTGAAGTAGCTATCATATAGCTAATGGTTCTTAGAAAGGCATCCTTCACATATGAAGCTTTCATAAATTACACATGATTCTCGTAAAAATAATGTTTGAACAATTTATTATGATAATGGCTAAACATGGGTTGAAAAGATAAGAATATCAAGAAACATTTAAATTTATATATCGTATACAAATCTCATTTGAACTTCTTTTTGTGCAATTAAATGTCATAGGAATTTTTAATCAAAGATTTTATTCAAGACCAATGTTATGCATTAATATTAGGTTTAATGTTTCAATAGATCCCTATTTTCGTACAGAAACTCAAATAGCTCCCTTTCTTTTTCGGTGTTTCAATTGAGTCTTTATTTTTGTAAAATTGAATCAAATAGGACCTTTCCATCAAATTAAGATGACGCCATTAGGAAGGATATGCTGACAGTGTAGTTTTTTATTACTTGGCATTGAAAACGTGATTGAATTGTATTTTTGTATTCTTGAATTGAAAAATGAAATATACAAAATATACTTCATTTTTTAATTTAAAAATTAAAAAAATACAATTCAGTCACATTTTCAATGCCACGTAATAAAAAACTACACGGTCAACATACCCTTCTTAACGGGGTTATCTCAATTTGACGGAAAAGCAAAATTTGATTCAATTTTAAGAAAATAAGGACTTGATTGAGACGCCGAAAAAAAAAGACTTATTTGAGATTCTTAACGAAAATAGAGACCTATTGAGATAAACCTTAATATTATAATAAATGTATAGTAATATTAAACATAAGCGAAACTCATTTTATCTGTACTATGTAAACAGTTACATAAGGTGGTCACTTCTATCTTTTGCTATCTTTTGCTTAGAAGTGTACTCTATTTTCTAAAATTCTTCTCTATTATTATTATTATTATTATTATTATTATTATTATTATTATTATTATTATTATTATTATTATTATTATTATTATTATTATTATTATTATTATT
>NC_028357.1:34790296-34820635 GCF_000741045.1 Vigna radiata var. radiata
TTATTATTATTATTATTATTATTATTATTATTATTATTATTATTATTATTATTATTATTATTATTATTATTATTATTATTATTATTATTATTATTTGTTATTACTATTTTTATTATTATTATCATTAGTATTATTATTATTTATTATTATTATTATTATGCTTTGTTATTATAATTATTATTAGTTATTATTATTAGGGTTAAATATGCTTTTATTTCCTTAAGTATCACTTATTTTTAGTTTTAGTCCCTACTCAAAACATTGATGGTATTTGATCATCTTAGTTCTGAAACTATTACAATTAGTCCTTAAAATTGGACGGCGTTCAATTTTTGTATGATGTGGCTAACGGTGAGCCATGTGTGTGCCACGTTTTACAATCTCCAACAGAAACCCTAACCCTCCTCCACCATCTTCTCCCCCACCGCCGCCAACTTCATGCTCGCCGGCCACCACGCGCACACCGCCGAAAGGCCGCCACCACAGAAGCGACCTTAGCCCTCACCGACCACCACGAGCTCGCGCCTCCGCCATACTCGCATAAGGAAAGTCCTCTGTCAATGCATATCACCGTCTCCTCAGCACGCCGCCGCCATTGCGAGACCAGACGCAAGCCAACGCGCCACCGTTCATCATCACCATGCCGCCAATGCCTTTTCTCGCTCACTGTCGGCATCCTTTTCGCACCGCAGCACCACCACCATGGAAGCATCTCCTTTCTCACATTCACCATCAAACCCCAATCGCAAAATGCGGTCTCCTTCCTCGCATCTTCACAATCATCTTCTTCCCAGATGCGCCACCACCTACAACCAAAATCAGACTTGCAGAAACCAGATTTAACACCATGCAACCATCACACACAGACCCAATTCGAAGAATCCTTCGAACCCTAAATCGCCACTGCAAAACCCGACTTTGCCACACAGTTCTTCCATTCATCTGCTCGCAGGTTTCATCCAATTTGAAAACAAAGATTCTAACCCCTCCAATTGCAACATCAGAAAAACAAAGAAGAGAACCCTAAGGAGTGCGAAACAGAGATTTGGTGCTCTTTGGGACACAGAAGCGCGAATCGAAAGCCATAAATCGAAATCGAAATCGAAGGTTTAAGCCCCAAAATCGAAGAGTCGAGAAAACCCTAAGGAGTGCGAAATAGAGAGAGATTCTTGTTGTGGTGGTCGGAATCGCCGTGATGGAGTTGATTTTACAGTGGTTATGGAAGTTGAGGTCTGATTGTAGTCCATAGGAAAGAGCTCATGGTGGCCGGTGAGAGTCGCTGGGTGGCTACCATGGAGGAGGTAGCGGCGTAGGAGAAGGAATTTTTCCCCTTTCCCCCAATTCGAAACCCTAATTTTGGGTGGGGAAGACGTGGCAGGCAGTATACAGAGAAGACGTGGCCGTTAGCCACCTCACCAAAAAAATTGACGTCATCTATTTTTAGGGACTAAACATATATGTTTCCATACTAAGAGGATGAAATGTCATCAATGTTTTATGCAGGGACTAAAACCAAAAATTAGTGAAACTTCAGAGACTAAAAGCATATTTAATCATTATTATTATTATTATAATTATTGACGTTGTAACATGTTTTTTTTTCATATAATCTTAAGTTTATTGCATGTATTTTTTACATTGGTACTTGTTGAATATTTATTAGAAGAGGGTGCCTTTTCAACACAAATACTTATGAATCTCACCAACCAGTGAAGAATGAAAAAAATATACATCCTGCGAATCATCGCCTTCCATCGCTTCCAAATACCTGAAAATGCATAATATATTATGCAAATCCGTCCGCTTAAATAATTGTGAACAGTGCATCATCTTGAAATGAATACGGCCTAATAAGTTTATATTTAGAAATTTTAAATTATATCACTTATTTACATATAAATATGTAACATTGTTATATAAACAAACTAGTGTGTCAAGCTTAATGAACTTCTTAGGTTCTATTTTTAATTTTTAAAAGGAGAATAATGTTTTAATAATTCTTTTTAACCATTTTTTGACAGCAAGACATATTATCATTTTATTAGTCTACTTGAATTTATTCTAAAAAATTATTCAAAACGGAATAATCGTTGAAAAGATTTTTTTCATTTTAAAAATAACACTTTTTAAAGCAAATGCCACCATTACATTGACTAAAACTTAGAAACTTTTTCTAAAGAAAAACTTATCAGCTAATTTGGTATTCCCAGAGTTATAATCAAATAATGGAATATAATTTTTTACGTTTAAAAAATATCGCCAGCTAATTAAAATTTCTTAACAACTAAGTTAACTTCATTAAATATGAACGCAATTAATTATCTGGACAATTCCGCCCTAGAAAATTTGAGGTTTCTAACGTTACAAGGAGTCAGCACAAGAATAGTTAAGGACACGTAACGAAGCCTACAAACATATAAATAAATATAATACAGCACTACGGCACATTTTCTTCAACATGAAAAGAACTACCATATCATCCTCGATGTTACAACAAATCCTAAAGCTATCAGAGAGCTTCTGCGCACACAAAGACAAGAAGAATCTAAAGGTATTAATGCACCAAAGCAGTCCATTTTGACACTGAAGCTTCCCTGTTCACACTCTTTTTGTTAAGTCAATAGCAATCAAAGACCAACTTGGCAGAAAGAAACACTACCATATAGATACATAGCCAAAAGCTTATGAGCAATAATTGTAATATAATAAATTATATAGGATAGGAACCAGATTAATTAGCCCAGTAAGCATATTTCCCAAGACTTGAGAGAGGTTATCACAACCTTTGATCATATATCTCTGCATGATGCAAGAGAGATTATTATTAGGTCTAGACCAAAGGGTTTGTTGTTGAAGATCCATAGCCACTCCATGATCCTGAACCGTTAAGATATCCCAATGACACTTTCTCAGCCTCAGAGCAAGCCTGATCTTGCCATTCAAGGGACAACAGCTTAGGGTTTGGCTTCACGTCAACTGAACCGTTAAGGATGTTATGACCTCCATCATAGGGCAACATAAGTCTCTGGCAAGAGTCCATTATATAACTTCCGACATTGCTAATGCCTCCATCAAGGGACATGCCCCCAAATGCTGCACTAGAAAGACCTTGATAATTCAATGGCAATCCATTGTAGCCACTCATATCACCAAGCCCAACACCACCACCACCCACACTCATATCACTATTTTCAAGAACATCCAAACTCCTAGTTGAACCCCTAATCATATTCATACCATCCAACCCGCTTTCCATGAAGTCAATATGCCCAGGGTTCTCTAGCATCCCCATGCTATACTTACTATCCATGAAATTAGGGTTTCCCAGTACCCCAGCATTAGTCCCAAGTATATTGTTGAGGTGGGAAAACTGCACATCCAAGAAGGAATGTTGAAGATCTTTGTGATTATGAATATAAGAGGGTCCTGCAGGTTGTGTTTGGTTTTGATTAATAGCTGGTTGGTGGTCATTGTGTTTCTTAGTTGAAACTTTCTTGTTCTTTCTGCAACCACCTCCAACAGGAATGTTCCTGAGAGTGCCTCCTTTGGTCCAGTACCTTCTACATGTCTTGCAGAAATACCTGGGCTGAGAGAGACTGTAGTTGTTGTAGTAGCAGAACTTGGTGTGTGTTGATTCACACCTAGGGCACTTCAGGGCTTGCTCTTGTGAGGGTCTTACCCTCCTCTCTGTCATCGGTCTCGAGCATGGAAGCATGTCGGCAGATGGTGAAGAAGAATCCACCCCACATTCCTCGTGAATTGTGCCCTGACATTTTATACAAGACAAACAATAATTAATGAATAGGAAAATGTGCTGCGTACTGTCAATTTTGTCTTATTTTGGATTCAGACATTCTCTTTATTCTTCTGCTAATTCTCACTCTTCTTTCTTTCCTTGTCCGTTTCCCACTCCCCCATTCACTTTCGTGCAGCAAACCATTTTAATTTACACAGATAATTGCATAGTGCAACTTGACATATATACACATGCTGTTACAAGCTTCTTGGTTAACATTTTACAATTCTAACCATACATCTTGATCAACTAAAAGCTCAAAAACTCTCGTCAAACCGTTCTATTTCACTACTGCGGTGTGAAATATGAAGACTTAATATAAATAACAAGTACTACTAGAGTAGGAAGGCCAAGTTATAATGACTACTCATTAATTTGCACAGAAGTACACACACATATATATATCAGTATGACAATATGGTTCTCGGGAATTTCGAAAAGTAGAAGCAAACATATTCCTTTCACAGATATACTCCTGCATACCTGCAGCCATTGATCTGATGAATTCATGCAGACATGGAGAGAGGAAAAACCCATTTACAAGAAAAATCCAGGAGCTGGGAGAAATGGGAGCTTTTGTTCTGATGAACAAAGTTTGTTACTATCTTAATAAGTGCCTTTGTTAGCAGTAGTGTATGATGAGCTTGGAACAGCGAAAGAAAAGGGTTGGCCAAGTGGAAGTGTAGTTGAAGAACTGAGGAAGGCAGTGTCGTCCGATGAGTTTCGTTGTATAGTGTGATTGTGTTGTGCGACAATGTGAGTGTTAAGTGACAGTGAATAAGAAGGAAGAAAAAGGTGAGAGGAATGAGTTGCGGTGAGATATCGTACTTTATAGAGAGAGGATGTGTGTGATAATCTCCCGTCGGTGACAAAAAAATAGTGGGCCCTTATAACATGTGGGCCCACTGCTTAGGTGAGCTTGACCAGATAAATATTGAGTGTGACAGTGACAGTTAGTGGTTGGTATGGAATGAGATAGGCATTAAGCAAAGTGTAGCCGTTGGAGAGGTAACTGTGAGGGGTAGAGAAGACAGACAGAAACATAGTTGGCACTACAGAGATGTCTGAATGAAGTGACAGAAGCTAGGTGAGAATATTTGGGTCCTCGATAAAGAACACATACCGAAAGAGCACTCTACTTGTGGACCCCAAAAGCACTGGACCCTCTCTCCCTCCTCCCACAAGCAAGGCATATATTCCCACATTCTCCCTCCTTAATATTTTTCATCTCTTTTTCCCTCCATTTCATGCTCTTCCTACCTACTTATTTATTGCCTAAATTATAATCATGTTTTTCTTAGCTTTTCATTCAAACATAAAAATACAAGAAATGAAATATGCAGAGTTTGATGATCAGAGAAAAATTGCAGATTTTGATAGAACTAACATTTCAAATGAATAATTAAAGCAAGACCCTTTTCAATTTTAGTACTGATTAATTAATATCTCAGCGTTCTACAAGGCTGCTTGTGAATTGAAGTAGGAGAATAGAAAATGTTCCAAACTCACTACTTTTTCTGTTATGTAATAGAATTTTGAAATGATGACAGCTGAAATAAACTGAGTGTAATGTCATTCAATTGATAGCGATATTGTTGGACTGGGGAAGTTTTGGGGAATAAACTGACAAACTTGTATGTGAAGGGTGACAGCTGAACGAAGGAGAAAGGTATAGTACTGTGGGAGTTTATGATATCCACTTATGGCATTGGTGTGAGTGAGGAACACAATCCAACCTAATCTAGAGGAACCAAACCCCAAGTACATACTGTGTGTCAGGTGAATAAAGTGAGAGTGAGTCCACGTTACCCTCCTACACCTCATCTCAGATTCTTCTTGTTTTGTTGATGCATGAGTGAGTGAGAATTTGTGTTTGTTGTGGATGAATATGTTATATCTTTCAATCATCTATGAAGTACAAAGATAGATGAATGGATTACTACTGTTTCAATCATCAGCATGATATCATTGCTCCTTGATCTGTGTGTATTATAGGTCTTGTTTCTTTATTTGCTTTTCTGTTGTGGAATGTACAATAAAACTTTCTAGTTTTCAGCTACTGATGAGACCAATGATCATTAGGGTTAAACAGTTAATCATTACATATTTAATTAATTTTGGGCTCAGTTTCTTACATCAAGGATGTTTAAATTTATTTTTAGTGTTTAAATTTAGATTGTAGTTGAAATTTGTCTATATTTAAATTTTAATATATTTTAATTTTTAAACTTTAAAATGAAATAAATATAATTATTTTAATTCGATGAGATTAAATTTTTTAACATGTTAAATAACTTTTATAATTAATATTTAAAGTAATAATTGACATTTAAAGTAGAACGTGTCAAAATGTTTAAAGTTTAAAAACTTTTAAATAAGAATAATCTCTAATTTCTATATTTCTAAGTTTAAAAATATATATTTAAACGATGACTTTTGTACTATTGAGAAAAATGAGTTGGATTAAAAGCGAGCTACTCACTTTTAAGTGAAAATTAAAATCGCGTGTTGAAGAGTTGTAATATTTTCTTTTATAAAACAAATAAACAAAATAATGTTCTAATGTAATCAAATAGATAACCTTTTTGTAGTAATAAAATTTATAAATTATCTTATTTACTTATATTTATATCATTAGAATTATCAAATAAGTGTATATAGAATCGAGGTTGTGAAAATATCATTACTCAGAAAAGAACTTACAAAAACACGAGGAGGTATTTCTTCTTTCTCCAAACATATCTACTTACTAATAATTACAATTATAAAATTTATTGAAGATTTGATAAAGTCCATATATTATCATTGACAAATCTCACATTCGGTAGTTGATTAATCTCATTAACCAATATTAGATTGAGCGTTTACAAATTTATCTGTTTGATTTATGCCAGTCATTGAACTAAAAACGTATGTTAAAATTTTGAATAGGGTAAGTATGAAAAGGTTGATTAAGGATCCAAATTACCAAGCATAAACCCATGCAAGCCTTGAATCTTAATGTAAAATTCAAAAAATGTGTTATATTTGTTTGGAAAACAAAAAATTGAGAAACGTATTCCTTATTTTATTATCTTAAAAATTGGAAAGAAAAAGATATAATAGTGCTTGATTAAAATACAAATTTTTGTCTTAGTTTTAATTTATAATAAATTTAACCGATAATAAATACTCATAATACAATTACCCAACACCCAATATAGTAACATCGTATTCTGGCCAACAGTTAAAGCAGTTAAAGAGACAAAATTTGTATAAGTATTCTCTGGACTTATCAGGAAGAAAAAGTGTTTTTGTTTTCCTCTTTTGTCATGAAAAATATTTCAGTCGATCATGACATGTCCCCAGGTAAAGGTGGGAAAGGTCCATACGTACATTATTTAATCACATTAAAAAAACGTTTTAGACAACGAGATCTTATAAAATATTAATGTTTATAACTATGTATTTATATTTTAATTTTGTTTAAGTTAAAATGTAATCTAATTACAGAGTTAAATACTTTTTATTCTTAAAATTCAAAACTTTTATCATGCGATATCAATATGTTTTTCTATATAAAACTTGGGTTTTATTAATTAAAAATTATGAGTAAGATGCTTTGTCTTTCTACCAGATGCACACATGATTAACCATACTTTTCAGATATGGGAAAACTTAAAAACTGCCAAGAGCCTTCAATCTCAAGCTATCTATATCTTTATGCTGCAATTGTATATATATTTTGCTTTATTTCTTCTCATGCTTCTTTTTCACTTTCCTTCTTTTACTAAAAAATGAATGACATTTCTGAAAGGCCAACTCGATCTCTCCTCAATTTAAAAGCTGAAGTTCTTCTCAAAAATATTTAAAGCTCAATTTTTTTTAGGGTTGTTTTTTTCTTCCAAAAATTTTGTATCTTTTTTTTTTTTTCCTATTTGATACTCCAATTTATCTTATAATATATCACCCCCTTCTTTTTTGTTAACAATAGGGTATCAAATAAGTATATATAGTAAAACATATACCTCCTTTTCTATCATAGTCTAAATTTCGAAACATAGATTTGCTCCATCATAGCCTTGTTTACAGCAATTGGCTAGTAATGATTTCTTATGCTTTCTTTTAACAAACATAGACCAATGATAGGTTAAGAAATCCCATCGCCATGATTTTCTCACTGATTATGAGAAGTTTGATTGTATACATCATTATAACGATGATTAACCTTCGAAAATGACTAATAAGCTGTGTGTGGTCCGACCAAGATTTTGGTCAAAAATCAGAACAGTCATCATCCCTCGTAATGGGTGCAGTCAATTTGGAATTGTGTGGGTCAAATTAATCGAAAGGGTTAGCCTTAGCCCCCACCACCATGAACCTCCTTTTCAATACATCCAAAGTTTTCCTTCAGAATTGAACAGCTATAGCAAATGCAAATGCAAATGCAAATGCAAATGTAAATGCAAACAAAACCGAAATGGAAAAGCCCCAGCTCCCTTTTATATATAGCACCACATACAGCTACGAAATAGCTCCCGATCCCACACCCAATTATTTGAAACATTATTTTGAGTTTTGAAACACTTGTTTTATATATAATTAGTGTTATGCAGATGGGTTGTTTTTGGTGATGAGTGTACGTTATGAGGATATTTTTTGTGATATGATGTTCGCATGCGCGACAGTGGGAAGTGCGGCGCAGTGGAATGAGTAAAGAAAAGAAAAGATAATTAGTGTGAGATAAAATGGTGAGTTGTTTTATGCAGATGGAGGAATCTATGGGGCAGATGAGAGGATCTTTATCCAGCAGATCACTATATTTTATAAAATCTTTCATGTTGGTTTTCGTTTTGTCCCCTCTTTCATTTTGTTTCTAGGCAACCATCCATAATCATTACTGTTATATTTCTGACAGATTTCAGCTTTAAGGACCCACTTTCTTTTACGAGTTTCACACACATACACTATATTTCTACATCAAATAGTTTCCCGCGTTTCTCATCGTCTTCTGATGTCAGGTGCAACCCAAAATGGAAGCAGAGAAACTAACAAAGGAAACAGAAAATAACATGGAATTCTTTTGTAAAGTATCATATAGTAAAAATAATAGTCACTCCTAGTTTTTCTTTCTTTATTTTCATTTACAGGAGGAACAACCTTCTTATATGTATACTTCTTTTTCATATCATGCATTCTTCCAAACAATGGAGGGATAATGAGATATATTTTCATTTTGCTCACTGTCGGTTTACTCCTGTTAAGTGGAACCCAACAATGTGTGGTGCTGAGAACAAAGTAAAGAAGAAAAAATAGGGTGTTTTTTTCTATATTAAGACGGAGCTATAAGGAAAAGAAAAAGCATTTTCAAAAATAAAACTTTTTTTTTCTTTTCATTTTCTTTCATCAATTTAAATTTATTTTTTCTTATTGACTTTAGTGTTCAAAATATATTGATGTATTGCATTACTGAAAAGATATATATAAAAATTTACAACATAATTTAAAAAAAAAAAAAAATTATCCATGAAAACTAACATACGTGTTAAGTCAAACTTAACTCTTGAACCTTGAACATAATATGTAAAAGAATTTATAACTCAATTTTGACTCATTTATTTAATTGATTCAGTAAACTTCTCAATTCATTTATAACTTTAGTTTATTTTTGGTTTCATAAAAAATTATGGAATTACTTTTAACTTTAGTAGCTTAGAAACACATTTCATTATAGTATTTGGATTGTTTACACTGTTTGACATATTTTTGTTTCAATGTTAACTAAGAAACGTGCTTGAAACAACAAATAAAGTTAAAAAAAAATTGGTAAAAAAGACTAAAACCAAAGTTTTCTAAAGTTGAAAGACTAAATTGTACCATAGTTTGAAAATGGACTAAAACCAAAATCGTTCCAAAGTATAGGAACTAAAAACATATTTAACCCAAAAAAATTTTAACAAACACACACACCATGTCATTTAAATAATCAAACATAATTGTACAAATTTTGAGATTATGTATTTGTATCTAATTAAATAGTTATAAGTTTTGATAATTTGGTTATGTTAATATTCCAAAGTGTATTACTCATTTTTATCACATACAATTTTATTAAAAAAAAACAAGATATATAAAAGAATCATATTAAATTTATGATAAAATTACATTTTACAAAATATAGATAAATTATATTTATTAAAATAAATAAATAAATAAAAGTAAAATATTAAAGTAATTTTTTCTATGAGTAAAAGTTAAATTAAGTAATTTATCACAATAATGATTTTTCTAAAAAAACATGAAAACTTTGAACTGTATATTTTTATAAAAGTAAAAATATTGATTATCATGATTCTCTAATATTCTAATGAAACCACTCAGTAATCTAATAAGAAATCATATAAACTAATGTAGAATATTTCTCAACCAAAGTTTATGTAAAATCTTTCTCCAATTTAAAACACAAATAACTGCATCAATTCATTATAAATAAAAGTTTACACCCCTACAAAACCTAAAAAATTATTCGCATGTTCATCTTTACTTCCTATGAAAATATCAATCCATATAAATAAAATAAGACAACCTATGATTGCACCGTTAATATGAAATCGCACAAAAGCAACCTAGACCAAGACTTAAAGAAATTGCGCTCAGCGTCAAAAAACTACTCCTTATTGCCAAAGCCACTGGAATGTGGCCTTTAATGCAGAAAACTACCCTTCAACACCATATCAGTTGACAGCACACTCTATATTGGATTTAATTATTATTCAAACTCATTTCAAAAGACCAATTAGGTCTCATTAGCAGTATATTTGATTCTTAAACCTGTTTATGATTTATATTTGGACTCCAATTGCTCAATTGAACATAATTTCAATGCTTTTAGACCAAGTTAAGTACCCAAAATCCCAACTAACAATTCTTGATATGTAAAAACTAGATTTTTGCAAAGTAAGCTACCAACCAAGTCCTAATTGATTTAAGAATAGTTCCCAAAGATGCAGAATGTGCCTAAGACCTTGACTTTAGAATTTCACTACTCAAAATCCCTAAAAATGAATTAAAAAATTATATAAAACACATGCTATTAGCTAACAACCAGTTCTACATCAGATTCCTATTAATATATAGCTCAAACCAATCTTAATTGACCACACATTTTCCCAAATACCAATTATCTTAACTTTTCGCATGTTAAAACCCCATTTTTACCCTCAAAGCTACATATTTTGTCTACTTAATACAAATCAAAGATCTATAACAGCATAGCAACTCAAAGTTTTACCTCAAACTAATATCTTAAACTCATCCAAAGCAAATTTCACCTCAGCATAACAACTACACACCCTCATTCAATAATGTTCACATAAGCACACAACATTTATAAGCAATTCAACATACTCGATTTCTCGATTCAATTTAATATTACAATTCAACCACACCATCATCATATAATTAGAGATTATAACTTGTCTACCAAGTAAACATCAATTAAACTACATTCCTTTACCTTAAAGAGAACTACACACCTTTAAGAACGCCCAACATTTATTTCAAACACAGGGAACTTCTAGAACCTACAACCCGCGAAATTGAAATCAAAGTGAGTCCTTATGACCATTAACCATCAAGAAACAAGAAAAGAAAGGTGGATGACACATGTGTCACCCTTAAACTAAAGATTTTAGGAATGGAACATCAAAAGGAAAAAGGAACATAAACTTACTTGTTCTATAAAATAAATTGATCAGTTAGCAACGTATACCTTATTAATGTGATCGCTTAGACACCTTTTGATTGTTAAAGAGATTACTCAGAAGTTAAAAAAGGTAGAAAGAAGGCAGAGAACTCAAGAGAAAAGTTTTTTTAGAAAAAATACAAGTGTTTTAGACAATGAGACAAATTTAAGAAATTTTATTTATATTATCTAATATTTTAACTTTAAAATACTCAGTCTCATTATTTTAAAATACTTATCAATTCTAGTATTTTATTTTTTAGATTTTTACAAAAATAAATATTCATTAAATACAGTAATTTTTTAAGAAATATTTCGTTATCATGGTCTCTAATAACAAAATATTAATGAGATTTAAACAATCAGTGCAAAATAATTGACACATCACATAATTAATAATAACATCTAATTACAACGACTCAACTGAAAGATTTTAAAATCTCAATAGACCACAGAAATTTAATAAAAACTCAATTAAAAGATTTTCTAAATTTATCATGATCTTAAAGCATAATTAAGTGAATTTACAATTGAATAAATAAAAGCTCTACTTGGTGTGGGCCTATTTTTGTTATTGGTCCAACCAAAGCAAGAGTGGGAAAAGTAGCGTGCAAGTAAAATGGGTTAATACAATTTGGGAGTTACTCCCTGTAGCTCCCCAATTCCAACCCCCACCCCCCCAATTTTTTTGGATTTTTTTTAAATACAAAATTAATCTTTATGTTTTTTTATTTTTACCGTTTTACACCTATTTACTAAAGTTAACCTACTCTTTTACAGTCTGCCTCAGTCAAAACACACAGACTCAAATTCCTCTCCTTCGTATTCCCACCCCCACCCCCACCAAAGCTTTTGAAACGCTCCTCCTCCAAACGCTCTCTGCAACTCTCACTCTCCCATTTATACGTTAAAAATATATTTAAAAATAATACATCAAAACATATAAATTTCATTATTAAAATATCTGAAAATTAATATAAAAAGTAAACTAATAAAACAAATCTTAAAAATGGAATGGGGGGTGGGGGTTAGAATTGGGGAGGTACAGGGAGTAACCCCCAAACTATGACCTGCTAGTTTTGGGTCCCTATTAAAACATCATTGGGCCAACTACATAAAACCCAAGTTGAAACTCAAACTGCTTTACGTGTTCTGTTTCAATAGATTTATGACATCAAACATGATCACATAGCTTAGGTTCAATTCAAATCCCAATAACTCAACACAAGAATAGGGTAAGAGATACGTATTTTCTTCAAAAGATACGTGTTTGAATCTTTAATAGAGAACTAAAATTCAACGAAATAACGTTGAGTTGTTGAAATTCACCCTACTCATATACATTTCTTAATCATTCACTTTCGATCATAATATGACAACCCAGAAACTTTTTCTTCCTGTAATCCCTTTATGCTTAGGAAAATAAAATTAAAAATAGGTGAATAAGATGCCATTGTAATTTTTAGATAGAAAAGGCATATATACTCTTGGATCACATTAAGCAATTAACCAAATACGTAGTTTAGAAAACATAAGGGGTTCCTTTTTTTCAAGACATTAGAATATATTCCTTATTCAGTGTAAATATGACAAACCTTGCACTATGAGTTATACACCCATACATCTCACCTTCTACCTAATTAAATTCTCTTTTTTTCTTTTCAAAAAAGAGAATTTATCGTAAAGAAAGTGATAGTGGACGAGATAAAGATATTCTCATAAAAAATAAAATAAAAGGAAAAAAAAGGATCAATAACCAAATTCCAAGGAGATTATGATTTTTCTCAATGGGTAGATTTCAATATTGACTTCTCCAATGATGATTCTCCTAAACCAGAATTTTAAAAACGTCAACCAAAACGACCCAAAAACTATCCAGCCCAATACATCAAAGTTGAAAAAAATTAAAGACAAGAAAGAAAATGATTTGATTGAATAGTAGCTATAATAAAATTAAAATGTTGTATTTTTTGTGGATTTTTTTTCATCATTCCATTATTATTTCAAACAGAGTGAATGCAGTGTGTTCCTCTTTTGCAAGATTTCCTTCTTCTCTTCCTTACCAAGTCTTTAAAACTCAATCACATCACGTTGCCTTTGTTTCTAGTATTTTCATACTAAGCATTCTCTCTATCCGATTACTCTTAAGAAATTAAACCTTTGCAACTATCTACTTTATACATCATGAAAGCGATACCCAATTAAAATAAAATAACTTCAAAACGTTGAGAAAACTATAAAAATTAAGAAAACATAAAAAAAAAATGTAACGATGCTAAGGTACGGAGATATTTAAATTAATGAGTGTTTAAAAGGGGAAAGCTGCATCGTCAGCATGGAAATAAAATAATAAGTTTGACATATAATATAATGAATTAATAAATAAATAAATAAAAAAGTATGGAAAGTTTGACTAATGCCTTAACGCCCAAGGATGTAATGTAGGTATAGGTAAAGAAAGCGAAATAAAAAAGAAAGAGGGGTTTAGATGATGAATACTAAGGTCGGTTGTTAAAATTTTGATGTGGTATTAGCCATGTTCTTCCACCGCCTTCACCCTAACCTCTCTTTTCTTCCTCTGCCGGTTACCGTTACTCTAACACACGATCCTCGTGTTCCTCTTTTCTTCAACGCCAAGTTTTCTCTATCTATAAACATCACCTACAGATTCTGCCACCAACTCTTTTAATTTCCCCAAATTCTTTCATTCCTTCCTCTATTCCCAATTTCAATTCCCCTTCTCTTCTCTCTGCATTATGGACAGACCCATCCACCACTCATCGGACACGCCTACTTATGTTTCGGATGATGAATCAGTCGTTTCTGATTGCGAGAGCGGGGTTTCAGGCGACGAGGGCACGTTTTCCGGAGCCTTTCTGCCGGCGCCCCAAGACGCCCTTCGTGTCCGGACTAGATTTGTCCGGAGCTTGCTCCTTAACGGATTGATGCCCGAGGTCTTGTCGATTGCCAAGAACGCGCATTCCTCCGTCATGGCGCGTGCGCGTGCTCAGTGCTTTCAGATTTTTGCTCGTGCGGTGGCGGAATTGCACGAGGGTCGTGCTAACGTCAGGTTCGCTTGGTACGGTGCGTCCGGTAAGGAAGAGATAGCTGATATCGCCCAACATGGTTTTGGCCACGCGCACTGTAACGGCCTGCGTCTCTCTCCGCTGGATTCCCCACTCCAAAGGCACGCGTGTTTTCACTGTTCCATTAATATTTTTTTTTTTTCATTTAATTTCATTGTTGTGTGTTTTATAATATTGGTTTCTGAATATGAAAGTTTTCTGAATTTTGCTATGTTTTTGCGTGTGCGAATGCAGTGTCAAGAGCTCCGGTGTAGACAGTGACGGCGTGAGGTACTTGTTGTTGTGTAGCGTTATATTGGGGAAGACGGAGGTGGTACCACGTGGCTCCAATCAACGACGTCCGAGTTCTGAAGAGTACGATTCTGGGGTGGACGATCTTTCGGCTCCCAAGGAGTATGTTATTTGGTCTAACCGGATCAACACTCATGTTTTGCCCGAATATGTTTTGAGTTTCACGCTTCCTTCCTTGAAAGGTTTGTCTTTGGAGTTCTTATCGTGGTGCTTGACTTTGTCAGTTTTGTGACTGATTCCTGATGTTGTTCTGGAACTCTTTGTGTGCTTGATTTTGTAGGGAATGCGAATATTGGGGGACCTTTGAGGCCCTCTTCGCCATGGATGCCATTCCCAGCTTTGATTTCGGTGCTTTCGAAGATTTTGCCTGCAGATCAAGTTGCCATCATTGTCAAGATACGCAAAGATTATACAGTAAGTGCTTTTAGAGTTTGATTCCGTGGCTAGCTAGTTTTTTCTTAGCTGAAATGGTTATAAATTGAGCATATTAGTCAACAGCACACTGTAGCAACCGTATAGCAGGATAGGATAGTTGAGTGAAGTGCCCATCGATCGTTTTAGGATTCTAATAACAGCACTTTTCTATACAAGCCACAATGTTGCAACCGCCACCAAAACTAGTGGCTTTTGGCGCGCCATAGCAATGCTATCTTGATGTAGCCTTAAAAATCCATTTTACCCTTTAAAGATATTTTTCTGGGTTTATTTGGGTAAAATATTCTTCAAAAGTAAATAAAAAAACATCTGTGCCTCTGTTTGACATCTAGACCTTCACACATCATAGGACTATTTTTTATCCAAGTTTCGAACTTTCTTCTTCCTACTCCTTTCACTTCACGCCAAATTTTCTTTTTTCTATTAATTTCACCTGTCATCTTACCTTTTTTTTACTTCATTGCTATGTTGTTCTGAGAGATTGATGGTGACAGTGTGTTTTGCATAAACTGTGACTTACTAATTATCATGAATTTCCTTAATTTTGGATTTATTTTTTGTGTGATTTGTTACGGAGTTTATAATTATGTGTAAAGTAATTATTTTAGTTAGTATTATAATGTCTAAAATGGTATTCATCCCGCGTACTGCTATCTTGCTATATTCCAGAGTTAGCCATTGCACTCTATTTTGTGTAATCGATACATATGATATTGAGTGAGTTTTTTTTTCTGCTTTGCAGGAATTGAAAATTTCTCGGCATGAGATGATACAGAGAGTGAGAAATATAGCAAGTGACAAATTGCTAGTTTCCATCATCAGATCTTTCAGAGCCAAGGTACATCTGTCCTATCCTCTTTGTGATGATATGATCTTCCTAAGTTTAAAGAATGTCTGTCGTGGCAGATTTATTTGTCTAGGATGTTAAAAACATTGAACATAATGGTCTTGTTGTGAATAAAGTTAGTAATACTCATTGTGCTAATTACGCCAAGACGACATCTCGCATTATGTTTTCTGAACGCTTTGAAATTATAAAGTATTCACTTGGTTCGTACAAAATTATCTTTGAACTATTATAAACCAACTGTAAGTTGTAGAAAGAGATCATCATGAATGACTAAAATTTTCTTCAATTAAGGTATCAAAAGGCTGGACCGACAAAGTTGTCCAACATCATTGTTAAATGATGAGTTGCTTGAATGTATGATTAAATTTATTCGACACAATCACTTTCCAGTGGCGATGAATGAGATTATATACTTAAAACACCCTCCTTTGGAAAGAAAGATAAAACTGATTCAAAATTGGTCCCGTTGATTCTGTTGTCTTCTTTTAATTATGTGTATGAAATATTGTCTGTACTGTTATTGTTAAGAACAAGAGCTAGCCCGTATTTTAGGCTATTGAAGTGCGAGAGTAATATATCATTTACAGTGATAAAATCTAACTTGGCTTCGAAATCGCGTAATTTATATGATGCCTCTTTACAGTATGAACTAGATAGTTTTCGTGTCTTATCTTATTTCGGTCATGAATAGGTTGCTAACCTACCTTGCTGAATATGTTTTTTCAGAAAACACCAGCAAGCTTTAAAGCAAACAAGGGGAAACAAGGGCAAGGGGAAAGAAGAGCAAGGGGACAGCCAGTAGCATGAACGCCATGATTGTTCATATGAGTTCTATTAGCTATTACACGAAGTGAATAGAAGAATACTTGAAGAAACACGATGCTCGTAATACTAACCAAACTTACATTGAGGTGGGAAAGTGAAACTACGGAGTAAGAAGTAGAGCATAATTTTTTAGACCTTTTAATTTGCTTCTAGGATGATATACTCATATTCTGGGATATAGGTGATTCTTTTTCTTTCTAGCTAGTTACAGTTACTGGTTGAAATAAATATACCTTTACCATGGTGGCTGCAATTTGCCGACTTCAAGTGTTCCTTTATCTATGCTCATTGGCTATACGTACACCGGAGTTCTTTGAAGTAGTTTGATAAACTCTGAAAAATCAAATCAAGAGATTGTTTATTTTGGGTTTAATGCGTACATCCAAATTGTTTCGCGTCGCACATCTGTTTCCATGAATGACCTCGTATACTTGAAGTAGCCAACTCAAATTCAAAAGTCTTTGATTGGAATTGTGGTTCCCTGGGATATTAATGGAGTAAAAGGATGGATTGGATTATGTTGGGGTAAAAAATTGAACTGATGAAATATAATTGTTTTAGTGTAGTAAGTCAGTTCATCTTGTTAAATTGTCATTTTATCCTATCCTCATTATAGTTATTATATTCATAAATTTAGTATTTCTTCGTTCTCCACTCCCATATGGGTGGTGGTCCTGTGCATGGCAAGTTGCATGAAAATTTATGGAGTCTTTGGTACTTGGTAGAGGATTGAGAAAGGAATCAAAAGGGGTGTACTAATGTTTAGAGGGCTTCCGAAAGGCATTCTTGAAAAGTCAAAATGTGTGGCTTAGTTACTTGGACAAGAAGGAAAAAAAAATAATAATAGTAAGATTGTAATGTAAAGTCATTAGCTAATGGTAATGGACTTTTGATGTGGGTTTGACCAAATTTCCGAAAGCACCAAAATCAAAGTTGGAACCGAAATCTGAATCGAAGAATAGTGTAGAACTCTCCATTTTTTTTTTGTTTTTATTTGCCTGACTAAATAATGGTTTTAATTTTGGACGTTTTTTCTATAAATTGATTGAATTGGAGTCTCGTGAGGCACGACAGCTTTTCGGCCAAACACGCATGGCTCAAGGCAAAATTTTATTGGCACCTCTCTCTTTTTTTTCTTTTATCTCGCTCTTTTTTTATAAAAGTATTCTTTCTGAAAATTAATTTCAGAATGTGTATTTAGAAATTTGTAACTTCATTTCATAATTTGGCTTAAGAATGTTGTAGAAATAAAATTTTAGGATTTATAAGATTAATCATATGTTAAATATTAGTTTACATAACTTTTTGAGGTTAATTATTAAGTTTCATAAATATTTTTTTTGTTGAATAGTTTCATTACTTTTATGATTTGATAAATAATAAGAAAGCAAAGTACCAGTCAAATAAAAATGGGTGATGTAAAAGTACAAAGAAGTTCAACTTAGCTCACATCAAACAAAAATAAAATGAAAATACAAAATGGTCATTTACATATCTTTGCAAAAATGTTGGTTTAATTTTTAAGATTAAAATTTTCGGAGATCTAACTTATTTTCTAAGTTTTGAGATTGTTAAGACTATAAAAAGCTTCATTTATTTCAAAAAAATTATACTTTAGATATATTACATGAAAGTAGTATGTTTGTTTCATCTCCTTTTAATATTCTTACGAACTTCTCTGTCAAGTTGTTTGGAGATGGAGAAGCATTTGAAAATAAAAAGCTTATTGGAAAAGTTATTTACTTAACCAACACAAAACCCAATATCATATATATATGTCATGAAAAACCTAAACCTAAGTTAACATGTTTCATTCCTATTAGTGTTGATGGAAGTCTCACATCGACTAGAGATAAGACTATTTAAATATATATATATAAGTGTGTGCAAACTTTATCCTATAAATTGGTGTTGTGGAGTTGAGTTATATCATTTTTATCTTAGCTTTTTCTTATTTAATCCTTCTCTTGTAACCTAAATGATTATTACGGATTTAATAATATTCTTCTCTATTTTTTTCTCATTTACTTTCTTTTATTTTCAACGCTCTATTTTATTTTATTTTTCACGAATAATTTTCTTCCGGACAGTATCATTAAGTGTGCATAATGCTACCTATAATATACAAGAATGCACAAGTGATCACATTTCCCAATAATAAGTATATTTATCAAAAGATAAATTAGAGACCATACAACAATGAAAATTAAAGTATATTCTACATGAAGAAAAAACAACATCCTATTACTTCAAGTCCAAAACGATTTTTCTCAAATAGTTTTTTTACTTGATAACTAAACGTGTTAAAATTAAGTGAAACTTAATAAAAATAATTTTATCTCAATAGGCAACATGTTAAGTTGAAGTATAACCTAATTTAACTAAGATGAGAAAATATAATTGTAGTTTTTGCTAATAAAAAGATGACATCGTATTATAGGTTTAATTGTTTGGATACTTTCGAGACTTTTATAATTTATATTTTAATATAATTATAATTTTGATTAAATCAAACATATTTTTTTTTAATTTTTGGATGGTTTAACAATAATTTGATAATAGACTCAAATGTAATCTTAAGTGAAAGAATAAAGATTAAAAAGTTAAACATTGTATAAGAAATAATACTTCCAAATCTATTATCTTAATGTTTTAGATAGACAATAGTATATTAATTTTTCTATATAATTTAGTTTCGTGTTGTGTCTTTAATGATTTATCTTGTGTTGTTAAAATGAAAAACAACACTAATAATATTCATTCATGATAAATGAAGGACCTATCAATGTGAATGGAAAATATCAACCACTTATACTATAATTTAATCTTAATTTTAATTAGAGTGAGATTTCAAACATTGGATATATATTAAAGATCTTAATATGTCTTTTGTTAACAAAACTAATATATATTTTTTATAATGTAAGTTTTATAATTATGGATTGTTAATATTCAAATACATTTTTGCTATATTATTTTTAAATTTTTTTTCTACTATTAAGTCTTGCCAACATATTACTTTGATGGATTTTAAAATTAATTTAATAAAATTTTATAATTTTTTGTCTTTAAGGCTCAAAATTTTAAATAAAAAATCTAAATTTATAATTTAAAATCGTTATTTTATTATATGAATATGTTTTAATAAATTATTTTATGAAAATTAAATCTTAAATTCAATAATACATATATTCTTAAATTCATAACTTTTATAAAGTACCAACAAAATAACTTAATCAAACGATTTAGTAAGTAAACGGCATCAAGTTATTTGACTCCACAAGTTAGAAGTATGCTGTGGATCATTAAATAATTAAGCAATCTTATCGCCAGGATAAGAAAAGATAAGAAAATTTAAATGTTTCATTATATATAACTATAGTACAATTTTACTAAATTGCTATAATAATAAAATGAAATTTGTATCTACTTATGTATTATTGTTTAATTATATTTTTAATTATTGTAAATTTTTAACTATTTTTCTCAGATTAAAAATAAGTATAAAAGTAAAAGAAATTTTATTAGCACATGACGGAGTAAATCTAAGTCAGAATAAAATTAATATATTTTGTTAACATCTTGAACCTCTTCTTTTGTTTTTAATATATGATATTTATATTTTATCTATTTTAATTGGATAACAAAGTATATTGCATTGACTAATAAAAATATTCGTATCTATTTAAATACATACGTTTTTTCTTTAATCTAAAGTATAAAAACTATAATAAAATAAAATTGAAAATTACCATTAGATGAACCAAAATTAATTTAATAATCTATACTATTATATAAAAATTACTTTTTGTAATTCAAATAAATATTTATAGAAAAATATTTATTTATATAATAAAAGTTTATACAAATTATTTTTTATTATAATTATTTTTAATAAAAACATCTGCTAATTTGAAAAAATTATAATAAAAACAACACATCTGCTAATTTGAAAAAATTATAATAAAAAATAATTTTATTATATTTTCGAGTTCTGGCTAAATTGGATTTGAAAAAATTGTATTTTTTTATGCAAGTTAGATTTCAATCCGGCTCATGCATATTGAACTCATGTCAATCCGGTTCATGCAGATTGAACTCGTGATGGGTCGGGTTGGCCCACCAACCCACCTACTTTATTTTATTTTATTAAAATTTAATTTTAATTTTATAGAAAAATATTTATTATTTTTTTTGCTTGAAATAATTATTTAAGTTTCCTGTTTTCAAAATTAATTAAACACAAGAGTGAAATTTAGAAGTGAAATTTTTATGATTTAAATTAAAGAAAGTTTATAATTTTTTATTTAAACAAATTGTATTTAAATGAGTTAGTGAGTCAACTTGTATGGGTTGGGTCAGGTTCGAATTTTTTTGGCTCGTTAATAAATGAGTCAGGTTGAGTTGACTCACTGAGCGACACATCCATAGTGAGCCGGACCAAGTCGGACCAGATTACCCGTTTTGACAACTCTAATAATGGAATAGCATAATCACCCTCTTATTATTTTATTTGTGTAAAAAAAGTAATATAATATTAAAGTAATGGACCATTAATCAAAATTTAGTGATAATTAATATATTATATCTAACAGTGAAAATATTATATATATATATATATATATAATATAGAGAAATTACAATTTTAAAATATAATACTAAATAAATTGATATTAATAATTTAAAATAAATATAAATATATGATAAACTTGTAGATAGTTATTTTAATGAATAGCTAATTTGAAAAGGTTAAAAATATACGTACATATATGTCCTGCATTCAAAACCCAACTTTATTTGTCTTCTCTGCTTATAAACCAATACACATCAATTTATTTGAATCATCCGCAATTAAAAAAAGAAAAAGAAAAAAACTTAATCAAATTGAGCATGCCATTTGTCGAGTAATGCAATAATTTACTAAATAAAACGTGCATTATTTTTAAATTAAAAAATGTTAATTGTAAACCATTACATGTTTCTTATATTATAATAATTTTTTAAGGAAAAAAATGGTTTTGTTCTTATCTATGATTTTTAATAAACTATATTTTAAGTAGTGAATGTTATTTATGTGAGTAATAAAACAACGTCCTGAGTTAACAATTAAACAAACTCTTAAATAAGTAATAAGTTATTTTAGTCCATAATCAAATAATCCCCGAATTAAATGTTAGAAGTCATTTGAATGAATAATAAATCAGCTTTATTAAACAGTTGACGTTATTTCAACGAGGAATCAAATAATCTCAATGTCATTTTCTGTGATTAATATATATTATCTTAACAATCAGTAGACAAACTGAGCAAGTACAAAGTACATTAAACGAGGTAAATTGGAATTGAAATAGGTTGTTGTGAAATTTTTGAGTGAGAAAATGATATGATATGGAAAAGAGTTTGAGATTTATCAAAATTATCGTATGAATTACTAATTCGGGTATAAATTGTTATATGGATTAAGTATGTTTTTAGTCGTTATATTATCAAGTGATTTTGCTTTTAGTCCTTCTTTTAAAATAAGATATATTTTAATCCTTTTTTTAAAAAAAATTTTGATTTTAGTCATCCAAAACAAGCAGCGTTAAAAAAAGTTGATCTGGCTAATGGTACTATGCCACATATCTATTTTTTTTCTAACATCTTTTCCAACTTTTCTCCCTCCCTCTCCCTCTGACTCGTTCCTTACATCTTCATCCCTCTACCACCAAACTTCAACTCTCCTTCTCTCACCAAAAAAATATATCCATATGTTGGCGACGTTTTATTGCAGCTATTGTCTCAAAAGACTCAAGCAAAGCCTTGTACACTATCCCAAAAGACCCATTCCAAATTACCCTTGAAGCATGAAACCCCTCAGTGGCCAAAACCTTTCTTCTTCCTCAAACATACGAAGAAGATGAAGTTGGTGGAGAGAGAGAAAGAAGGGGTGGTTGAAGAAGAGGGTGCCGAAGGAAGCGACCATGGAGGGGGTGTTTCATTAGTCCTCGACTTTGACAATGATGGTGGGCTTCCTGGTAGATTGTTTCACAATTCGCATTCGCGATTTTGGTTTGCTTATGGGAATAGATTGATGGCGGCGTGAACTAGTTTCACCTGATGTCACGGTCGTTGTTCTGGTTTTTAATTCGCAGGGTTTGAGACGCGAGGATGGAGCGAAGGAGACAAACTCAAGGTGTACCAGTGACAACGACGCCTGGTGGCGTGACGAAGGTTGATGGATGAACCTGATTTGGAGGTTCTCTCTACTTTGAAGGCGTGTTGGATCTGAATCGCAAGAGACATGATTGTAGCAAAGGTGCTTCGGCAACGTCAATGGCTGCCATGGGGTTCGTTGTTTCCTCATTGCAGGTTGTGCGATGACGAGAGAGGACAATCCCGATGATGATGCAACAGGGGAGCAGTGGCATTGTGGCGATTTCAGTTGTGAGCAACAATGTTGATGGAAATCCTCGTCGGCGATGGTGGTGGTGGAAATCCAGCCGCAAGAATTGTGTGTTGTAGGCGAGAAAGAGGCAGAAAATGTGAGAAACACTGACTCAACGTAAGAAAAAAAAATCGTATCAGTCTACTGTTAACCACATCAGCTGATTTTTAATAGTGTTAGCTTTTGAGGACTAAAATCAAAATTTCTTTTACAAAGAAGGATTAACTTACTTTAAAAAAGGGATTAAAAACCAAAACCTCTTAATAATATAAAAAGTTAAAAACATATTTAACCTTTATATATATATATATATATATATATATATATATATATATATATATTTATATATATATATATATTACAAAATATTTATATATTTAAAGATGTGAATGAAAGTAATTTTAATATTATACTAAAAGATATTATGTCAATCTTTACTAAACTAAATAAATTATATATATTTTAATAAAATTTATATTTAAATTCATTATTTTCATTAAATAAAATACTTTATATTTTAATAAATTTTTATGAGAATATTCGAGATCATTCTTCAACTTTCGATACTCAATCAGATAAAGTTTAAATGTTTTTTACAGGGGACTTTAACGTAATTTTCCTCAAAAAGAATAAATTTATACTACATGCAATAAACCAAAGAGGCTCGTAAAACAATCAGAACTTAATAATGGATTAATTTAGGGTGGCGGAAAGTATAGAAGTTAGACCATTTTTTGAACTCCACAAACTAAGCTTTGGAACTAGGAGCCCGCTACCCCCAAGTCCACATTAATTCATTTTCAATACAAATAACAGAAAAATTAAAAATAAGAATGAATAGGATAAAATTATTATTTATTTATATCAATGAAAACAAGAAAGCACATTATATCATAAACGTTGTAACAGTATATAAATTAATTTATTGCAAATATAAAAATTGATATTCAGGTTTCCTTCTCAAGTAAAAATAAATAATAGAATAATAAAACAAAAGTTAAAGATATAAAATTAAATTATTTGAAGTATTTCGAATCTACACGAAAATAATAGGAAAAGAAAAGCGAAAATGAAGTGGCATAAAATAAGCAGAGAGTGAGCAGCGGTTCCACTCCCTTGTCTATATATAGCATCTCAGAGCCTTTACACACTTTCCATAGTTTCTACCAAACTCCCATCTCTGTTTTTGTATCCTTCTGAAACAGAATAATACACAAATTCTTGAATGATGCAGACAGAGCCAACGTCTTCTCCAAGTTTCAGTGCTCACTCTTCCGATTCTTTCTTTCACATCGCTACTAGAGTTGTCCGCGAACACCGCAGCGACACCCGCGACACTCTTTGCCAACAAAACGACGACGCTGACCCGGTCGATGACTTCGAGTTCTCTTTCGTTTTCGGTCACACGGACGCCTCTCCTGCCTCCGCCGACGACATTTTCTGCAACGGCCAAATCAGACCTTTCTACCCTCCCTTCCACCATGACCCTCCGCCGCCTCACTCTTCCGTTACGTCTCTTCCCCTTGAAACCACACGTCGTCCGCGTCTGCCTTTGAAGACACTGATGTTGGAGGAGCGAGAGATGGTGAACGGCAGCAACGATCTCGAAGGCGTGGCTGAAGGAACGTACTGTGTGTGGACCCCGCCCTGCAAGAAGACAACCGCATCGCCCAAGCGGTGGAGGTTTCGGGACCTTGTGCCTCGGAGTCACAATTGTGGTCAGAAGGACTCGCTTCTTTTTGTCGGTCCCTCTAAGAGGACCAGCAAGGTGGTGCCTAAGCATGCCTCCGCCCAAAACAGTGGTGGCGCCGCCGCAAAGCTGGTCGGATTTTTCACAAACAATGGACTTGGTCGGAATAATTTTCAACCCTCAAGCTAGTACAGATTGAAGTGGTTTGGTAACTTTGTACTTAATCTGATCAATAATTAACCTAGTTTTTTATTACAGAAAAAAAGAGAGGTAAGGATGGCTTAACATTTCATAGAGATAAAAATGATCTTATAATAATAACTTAATGTCTATAATTGGGGAAATGATTACCTCATTTCATAGATTTTATAGTATGCATATTGTAAAAGGGAGAGTGAGATTTAGCTTTTTGTAGCGTAGATATGGCGGAGGTGGAGAAGTTGGCAGTGAGAGAGTGTGTGGGTCTCACGCGGCATAGAGTTGGAGTAGGAAAAAGTTTGGAAGTGTTTATGGAGTGAGATTTAATTTGACATTTAGCGAACATGTCATTATCATTTGCTTTTTTAACACATTGGAGGGATGAAGGCTAAATAGAAGGAGAAAAAGTATCTCTTTTTTTCTTCTCCATTTCCACCTCTACTTGACGCTCCAATCTCTCCAACACTTCATTCCTTTCGCATACCCCATTATACGTACCAAAATTCTTAAATCACAATTAATAATTAATAAATATATTAAATCATAATTATAGTAGTAGGGTGTTTAAAACAAATAACACAATATAACGATTTTAATAGTTTAAATTAGTTTTTTTATTATAAAAAAATAAAACAAACTACCCTACTAAAAATACAAACCTACATTAAATGAGTGATGGGCTAGTACGCAGGTTTGCCAAACTTTACCCATTTTAGTGTTGGCATAAAATTTAGAATTAAATATAATTTTTATCCTACATTTTGCAAAATCCAAAATTTTAGTACCAAACTATTTTCTTCAAATTTCAGTCTTATGCCATTTAATTTTTCATAATTTTGTTCTTTGAACTTCTTTTTTTATACAATTTTATTCTTGTAATAGTTAATTATCTACATCTTTGTTTAACGTTTAGTTCGATGTCTTGTTTCTTACTTTGAACTTAACATCGTTAGATAAAGAGAAATACACATAATATTGGTGACTTTTTTTGACATGATTTGAAGAAAGATGCAAGGAAGATGAATTTAATTACATATTAATTTAATATAATTTTAAAATTTTAAAATTATAAATAATTAACAATTAAGGAATTAAATTTGCTTAAGTACATAAAAATGAAATAAAATTACCAATAACTAAAATTAAAAATTAATTATAGTTTGTTTGAAATATGAGAACCAAAAATTACAATTATCCTTAGAATCCTTAAATGTAATTAGAATATAATGAGAATATAGAGTTTCATATGCTGATTTGAAATTACAGATTGTCCGCTGATTTTTTAAGTAACTATATAAAAATATTTAAATTAACAAGGAAAACTGAACTTATATGTAAGTTAGTTACCTTAAATTTAACTATATTTTTAAGTTTTTCGATAATTACTAGTTAACGTGTAATTAGCTTAATTAATTGTGTATCTACTTTAGTCTCTCACCCTCTCTTTTTTCGTGAATTAAACTGCCTAAATTATAAATTCAAAATGTTTGGCTCTTTTGAATCATGGAAACTTTAATTATTTCCTAAGTGTGGTTGATGAATGTAATGACACATTTGGAGTCACTTTCACATTCTTGTTTATTATGTATACTTTGATTTGACCCAAGTCAATGCTACTCCATTTAGGGAACTTATCCCAATCCTTGGGTGGAACAACCACCCATTCTAAGCCCTTCACAACACCATCATTAAGGTCTTGCAATTAATTTCAATAGTAGAGAATTCTTAGGAAGTTGTTTTTTTTTTTTTAGATTTTAATTTGTTTTAGCAAAAATATGTTTTTTCATACTAATACTATATTTCTTTTATGGATTTCTTAGAATTACTTATAGGTGTACTTTTCTTCAACTAACTACCAATGTGTTTTTAACTCATCCAATTATCCTTGATCAAGAATTTAACTAGTAAGATGCTTCAAATCTATTTGTTCATGACGCAAAGCATTAAATTTTAAGACTTGGAAAATGTAAATTGAATCCTTTGAGCTAACTCAATATTCGAAACTCAAAGATAAATGTGTAACTTTATGTGGGTTGAATTTAGCTTAGATAATGAATGTTGAAGAGTAGGAGCTATGCTAGAATATAATTTGCAAATAAACTTTAAATGTTAAGCCTAAATGCATATCGAAAAATGGAAAGAAAATTAAAATTATTGGAAACTAGTTAAACATGAAAACGATGTATTTCATTATTGTAACATATCCAATACACCTTTTCAATTAGACTCACACATCACTTTGCAAGATCTTTAATCTCATATCATGATAAATCTCGCATTAGATGGGCACTGATAGACATGTTAATTTTGTTTAGTTCAACTAGTTTGGTTTGGTTCAAGGTAAAAAAAGTTTACAGGTTAAAAAATAATATACAAAAAATAGTTTACAGATACATAATGTTAAAAAAAAAGTTTTACGAGATATATCAATCTATGGATTATTTTTTAAAGTATAATGTTTTATTTAAAAATAAGGGTTTAATATGTTTTTAGTCTCTTAATTTTCAGTAAAAATTGGAATTAGTCCCTTTTTGAAACTTTAATCCAATTTAACCCTCCAACTTTAGAAATATGTGGATTTAGTCTTTTTAACCAAATTTTACTAAGTTTATTTGACATTTCAAACGTATTTCATGATACAACTTTGAGTTGTTTACACTGTTTAGCACATTTTTTTCTTCAATGTTAATTGAGAAATGCATTTGAAACCTCAAATCAATAACAAAATTTGGTTAAAGGAATTAAATTCATGCAGTTTTAAAGATAAGGGACTAAATTAGTCAAAAGTTTTAAGGAGGGACTAATTCCAATTTTCACTAAAAGTTAAAAGACTAAAAACATATTTAACCCTAAAAATAAAATGAAAAAAAATACTTAAATTTTTATTTATTTATATGAAAAATAATTACTCAATTCAAAAAATTAAAAGTGGTATAAAAAAGTTGGATTAGACTTAAATGAAATTAACTTAAGAGCTCTAAATAATTATATGAAACTTCCATGCAAAACTCAATATCCATTACTTTTTATTTCTTTTGAAAATATCACCAAATCTAAATGTATTAGCATTATATTAGAAGTAGCATATTTATTAAATAAATGATAAAATTATTAATATATAAGTATAATTTAAATATTATATTCTAAATTATTCTTATTATGATCATGGACTCATAATTTAAAAGTCAATATTTAAGATAGTTTAATATTTATTTTATTATTTGAAATTTTTTTTAAGAACAAAACTGTGATGAAATTCAATGTTTTAAAGTAGATAATACTTTATATGCATCATAATGATTAATCCTAATTATGTCATTTGACAAAGTTAGATGAAAAAATTGATGTCTCCATTGACAATCATTCTCGTTAGATATTGAATGGGACTTATATTCTTACCATTATTAATAGTTGTATACTATTTATAATGGAAGTCTAAAACAACTTAAATACTCTTTTCACCTTCTATCTTTTAAAGATAAAACCATAACATAATTATATATTTCAAAATAAATAATATATCATATACATGATAATTAATTCTAAGTATGTCACTCAATAAACTTGAAATAAAAACATAAACTAATTTTATAAAAGTCATTTAAAATTATCGTATCTAAATTCATTCTCCAAATGTACTTTGCATGCATAAACAAGAAAAAAATTTAGCAGGAAAAACAATTTAAATGAAGAATTTTATATTTTTCCGTAATCTAAATTTTGGAATCCAATGGCCATCCATGTCTAAGGCTACTGGGAATAAAAGCAAGTAGCAAAAGATAAACAGTTGTATTGTCTGACAGAGTATGTATGTGAGCCGCAAAACATTTAATGAGTAAAGATGATTGAATGGATAAACACCATTTAAATTGATAATAATGATGGAATGAAATATTAGGTTTAAAAATTAGCTCAAAGTAAGTGTAAAACATGATTTATAATTTATAGTCAAAAACCAAAACTCCGTTCAGAGAAAGCTAGTAACTTAAGTCATAAAAATGAAAAATCAACACAATGAGAAAAATAGAAGAAAAAAGGGAGAAAAAAAAGACGAAAGTGGACAAATAAGATCCACTAAGAAGAGAATAGTTTGACCTATGACAAAAATACATAAATTTATAAATATTTACGGATAAAATCGTCATATATAATTAATATTTCTAAATATTTATTATTTTTTAAATATTTTAATATTTGTTTATAAATGAATTGTTATATAGTTATCATATTACTTATATTTATGAGTATTTAAAAAATTAAACTTAAAATTTAATTTAATTAGATCTAAAATTTAATTTAATTTATATTATATGTTAAATTTTTTCACTTTATTTACATTTTATTTTAAAAATTTATAAAATATATTTTTCAAATATATAAAGATATCTACATAAGTGTTTTAAAACTCACATTTCGATATAAATAAAAAGTTAATTCTTTTATAATCGAATAATAGTTGTCATCCTAGAATAAGTATGGCAATTTTTTTAATGTACGTTTTTTTCTCATCCCAGTATCATAAATGATAAAGAATTATATATGTTGAAAGAGTAGTTTGGTTTGGGAAATGTAATAGGCGGTAGGAGGCCCAACTAAGTTATCTAAAATTAAAAATCCTTGTTTCTTATTCATATGGGTGTTGCTCCCTGCACCTCTTCAAGTGGGATCGGTACCTCCCCACTATTTTAATTTATTTCAAAAATATTTTACATTTTCCCACTATTTTCTTTTGTTCCAAAAATACTCTACACCTCCTCACTATCCTTAATCATTTTTCTCTTTCTCTCTCTACATTAATGGAGCATTTACATGGCTCATTAATGGAGCATTTATATTAGTCAAATTTGAACTTGTGATATATTTTCTTAAATAAGTTTGATTCAATCTTATTTTTGTTGTTTAATATATTTTTTTCTTTTCAAATTACTTAATAAATGGTAAAATTTTGTTCTAAATTTCTAGAAAAATGTTTATATATATGTGTGTTTTTTTTACATATAATATCTATAATTTTTAAC
>NC_028357.1:34820790-34858821 GCF_000741045.1 Vigna radiata var. radiata
TGAAGTTTCCTTAACTTTTAATTTTATAAAATGAAAATGGTGGAAGTACTAATATTGAAGTTTCCTTTAAATTTTATGTTAAAAATTATAGATATTATATGTAAAAAAAACACACACATATATAAACATTTTTCTAGAAATTTAGAACAAAATTTTACCATTTATTAAGTAATTTGAAAAGATAAAATATATTCAACAACAAAAATAAGATTGAATCAAACTTATTTAAGAAAATATATCATAAGTTCAAATTTGAATTTGAGTCATGTAAATGCTCCATTAATGAGCCATGTAAATACTGAATTAATGTAGAGAGAGAAAGAGAAATATTGTTAAGGATAATGGGGAGATATAAGATATTTTTAGAATAAAAAAAAAAATAGTGGAGAGGTATAAAATATTTTTGAAATAAATTAAAATAGAGGGAGGTACAGATCCCATTTGGGGAGGTGGAGGAGCAACACCCTATTCTTATTTGTTGTGTGATACTTATTATTTGTTAATGTGTTGAACAAAAATTCAAGTATTCTAAATGCTCTCTTTTATTGTTGTGATAAGTAATACCTTTTAAAGGAAAAAGTAAGATGTATAACGTATGTTATTTATCTTAATCATGACAAATTAGATTCTTTCACCAACAACCATTGCATTCCCCTCCGTTGCAGAGTGAAAAAGATTTTCAAATTTAATTCATTCTTCATGATATAAATTAGGTAAAATTGTCATAAAATATTCGTCACAGAATAAAATAAAAAATGAAATAATATTTTTTTCCCATAAATTAAAACGAACTTGTGTGGTTAAAATACGCTTTCCAGAAGTTAAAAACAAAGAATTTCGATATAAAAAATAATTTACAAAGGTTAATTTTAATTTACAGGAGAATTTTTTTTTTATGCAGTCCTTTTTGTGAAAATTTTATGTAAACGAAACCTACGTTGGTGTATAGGCAGTTAAGTTGAATGTAAAGATGGTGGCTCAAAATGGAAAAAAAAAAAAAAAAGATTGTTAGGGAGTTTAATGTCACTACACCATTCAATGTTGGCTATTGCTTTCTCCAACCCCACAATTACTATCTCTCTAATACCACAATTACCAACTGAACCTCACACTAATAGAAAAGGTCTACAAGACAGAGGAAGAAGAGAGAAAACAGAAAAAAGTTGATTTCGAAAAACTCTTTTTAAACTGCATTTCATATGAAATCTTTGAAAAATTTATTCTAAAGTGTATTTCATCCATAAATATTTTGTCGAAAGTTACTTTTATGGTAAAATAATCATTCCCAAAATCTACGGGGGTGTGCAAAAAAATTGAAAGTGCAGGAAGCAAAAGCCTTGAATGCTTTGCCTTTTCTTTGTTGGTTCGTAGAAAGCATGTAAGAAAAATGAAGGCCGAAACTTTTCTGAAGGTGATGCTGTAAGAATTTTTCAACGATGTGCTAACAATCAAATGATGCAGACAATGATATCGGCCAACGAATACGTGTAAAAACATTACAACGAACCCTTTTAAGGGTCAACTTTTTTGTCTGCCTCTATTAAAAAAAAGAGAAATAAAAAATTCCATTTGAATAAGAGAAACCATTAAAAAATATATATTTTTTTTCAATAAAATTACGTCAAAACTATAAGATCAATTGAGATATGCTAAGACACCAAAAATTCCATAAATATAAACCTTTTTTATTTTTGAACATGAAGGGAATGCATGATTCTGCATTGGATAAATTGTTGAAGGGCCCTTGTGGGAGGAATCAGCCATATCCCTACACTAATAATAATCCTTCTCATGCAAGAATAGGTGTGAAGGTGGAAGAGTCTTGCAAACTAGCAGCATATTTTCGTGCCCACAGATCATAGTGAATAATTTCTTCAAGGGAAGGCGAGGACAACAATTCATTTTGATGCTTCTCACATGTTAGCTCCACCACTTTGAATATATCCAAATAGCTAATCCTAAACTCACATTAGAACAATTTCAATTAAGGTAACAAATTCCGAAACATGTTAACATGTCAGTGAAAATTTGCAACAAGGAAAAATAACTCAATCTTACTTTTCATCAATAAACATCTCTACAGCTTTCTCATTTGCTGCACTCAGAACTCCTGTCATTGTTCCTCCAGCACGACCAGCAGCATAGGCAAGATTCATGGATGGATACTTTACATTGTCTGGAGTTTTAAATGTAAGTGAACCAAGCCTACATAACCATATTTCAAAGACAACTATGTCAGACAAACTAAGAGCAACTATTCCATGACAGTTCAAATTAAGTTAACTGATTCATCTTGCATAATAACGTCTTATGATAGTCATGAACACTTAAAGTGAAAAGGAACTAATAGGTACATGTTTTAAGCATTGCTTTGGATGATGTCTGAGAATGAATCCGCATGTCAAAACCAAAATTCAACCAATTTAGTTTTCCTTCAAATTATTTACTATTTACAGCCTAATGCACATGTATGGGGAGAATTGGTTCCTGGAAATATTCACTTTATTTTTCGAAAGCTCTCAGAAAGCTGGCAGAAAAAAGTTATTGTTTTTTCAAAATAAGTTTGAATCAAATACCATCTTTTACATTTCAAGGAAATGCATGAAGAATAAAATATACACAAAATTTGAATGACCCGATCATTCAAAATAAGAGCCATCAATAATTCAAGTTGGACTGAAAATCTTCATTTAAGAATAAAGGCTTCCAAACTTGAAAACTGTAAGTCAACTGAACCTGTCTATTTTCTTTTAGTATGGATGGAAAATAAAATTTGATTGAATTGAAATAAGTAAGCAGCAGGGAAAAAGTATAGTACTTGCAAAGATCAAGGCGTGGCCAAGTGACTTCAGAACAATAAACCCTGTCAGGCCATGATAATGTATAGAGGATCGGCAACCGCATATCAGGCCACCCTAGTTGTGCAAGAACAGATGAATCCTGGAATCAAGAAATAAGTCAGTATCATATAAGATAAAAAATATTCAATGATCTTTTTCTCCTTTGCTATACACGAGTTTACTCCCACCCATTTGCTAATTTAGCAAAGGCCTAGGTGCTATGGTTATTCAAATATATGGATATTAAAACATGGTAACCAACATAAAATAGAATATGGTATTGACCTGTGTTTCAATCATTGAATGTATGATTGATTGCGGATGAATGACAATCTCAATATCATCATAGTCAGCTCCAAATAGGTAATGTGCTTCAATTACTTCTAGACCCTGCAAAGAAGTACAACAAATTTAACTTTTACCTAGGAAATTCATACTATATAATCAAACAGATTTATAAAATGGCTTTTTCCATCCAATATGTTGACATAAAAGAGAAACAAACCTTGTTAAAGAGTGTAGCAGAGTCCACAGTTATCTTTTTCCCCATATTCCAGTTGGGATGTTTTAATGCATCAGCTACTTTAACATCTTTCAGCTTTTCAACTGGCAAATCCCTGTCAATCACCAAGGGGTTTGTAGTCAAATTTATTATATAGATCCCGGAAACAAAATAGAGAGAAAACAATTCATGGTTTTCCATGATCAAAGAATATTAATCCTGACAGAAAGCAGCACAAGACATTAAGATATACATAGGAATAATGTTTATGGTGCTACATATTCTTTCAGTTTCCAACATAACTAGAAAATATGGTTTCACTGAACATGCAAAACGGGTCAAATGAAGCCATGTACACACCTAAAAGCACCTCCAGATGCTGTTAGAATAATGCGCCTAAGTGCACCCTCTGGTAACCCCTGGATACACTGTAACAAAGAATCCTTTAAGCTTTTGCAGTAAAAGAGGATCATATGAAAAAATGATTTCTTGCAGTAATAAGGTGCAGAGGCCAATATATAGATAATAAATAGCATGAGTATGTCTATTGATCTTGTTGCACACATGATTTTTAATAGACTATGTGCCTTCTAACCTGAAAAATGGCAGAATGTTCCGAATCAGCAGGAAGTATTTTTACGTTATGCTTCTGAGCAAGAGGAAGGACAAAAGGACCTCCAGCAATCAACGTCTCTTTGTTGGCCAAAGCTATGTCTTTCCCTGCTTCTATCGCAGCAACTGTCGGCTAATAAAAGAATGAGAGGATTTCAGCTTTCTAATATTAATAGATATGTAAGATGCATGGACACAGAAGACCACATTACATGGCACAGCAAAGAGATTGGTTACCAAGAAATGACAAAGACAGGGAAAAGAAATTTACCTTCAGTCCTGCACACCCTACTATTCCTGTGACTACACTGACTGCATCTGGGTGACGAGCAACCTGAGAATATATAAGCTCTAAGTCATGAAAGAAAAAGGCTCTAACAAAATTACAACAAATGAATAAAGCAGATGTCCACCTCAACGATTCCCTGCTCTCCAGGGATGATCTCAGGTTTCTGTTCAACATCATGCAAAGCCTCTTCAAGTTCAGCTATTAGCGACTCGTTTCTAACAGCAACAAGTTGAGGCTTAAATGTTTTTATCTGTGCAACATAAATATTAAAAGGGATTATTCTCTTTTTTCTTGTGCTTATTATATTGAAATATTAGATACTACAAATGATGGTGATCTTGGAACAACAGTAAGGTTGCCTTTTAAGGTGGGGAATCATGGGCTCAAATCCTAGAAACAACCTTTCTACTTGTAGGATAAGACTGCATATATACTGTCCTCAAATTCCACTACGTGGGAGATTAGGTTGCCCTTATATGAGATACATTAACTGAACCTTAGACCATAGTAGCTAATTTAGTTTTAAGATATTTTTGTTTTGTATGATATGGACTCATTGGTTCCTTCATACATAAATTCAAAAGAACAACATGCCTACTGCACCTTAATTATTAGAAAACAGAACCAGGAAGATCATTCTCATTGCAACTAATGTGACGACAGTTACAGTAATAAATTAGCCGTGTGAGTAAATTGGTTAAGTAAATCCACTGGGGTTGTGAAATTTCAGATTTAAACCTGGTCATAGATAGACACAAATCAATTGACAGTTCCATTGCATCCTGGGAGTGCAGTGGTTACCTGGTCTGCAAGAAGAGTAACGTTTGAACCAGCTGCAAGTGCCACAACTTTAAACTTGTCTGGATTCTCTGCCACAATATCTAGAGTCTACAAAAGCATACAAGAGAAAATATGCACTACATCAAAAAATATGAGACGAAGGCAAGTTAAGCTACATCTACAAAGAGAAAACATCAAGTATTCCCAGTATTACATCCATCTATCCATAACACCCCGAAAAAAAATCGAATATTCATTTCAAAGAATTAGAGGAATACATAGACACAAAATATCAAATTATTTCCAACAAATGTTTGCAAGCAAACAGCAACTTGCATGTTAAGATGTGTTACATTGGTTAGGAATAAAATCCAAATGGCGAAAACTCTTTATAAGACTAACCCCAAATGCTTCTCTTTAAGCTAGCTTTTGACCCAGATGTTTGTAATAGACTATTATTACCCATTAAATCTAATATCACTAAGTACAGATTATGATGATAGAGGAATATTCCATTAGCACCAATACCTGAGTTCCAATAGAACCAGTAGATCCCACAATAGAAATGGGTTTTGGTCCCTCCCAAGTCTTGCCAACCTGTTCTGGATACGCTCGTCCGGGCCAGGCTGGTGGTGGTTGTGGTGATGCCTGCAGTGAGCAATTAACTCGCCTTCCACCATCTTTTCTTTTAAAAGCAAAACCACCTAAGCATCAAATTCAAAACACCATCATAGTCAAACCTTGCATGCTCCATCAATTGACATCAAAACATAGCACAACAAACAAATATTGCCTTTCCAAAAAAAAAAAATATATTGCCATTCCACAAAACAAAAACATCACCATAACATCAACAAAGTCGCTCATAACAGTATAAGACCAGAAAATAGCATAATTTCCGGAAAGGAAAGAAATCAATAATTCAATGGGGAGGAAGTTTATGCATAAAGTCGTTAACTTTGACATTTCCCAGAAGAGAAGAGGAATGAAACACGGTTTAAACGAACAGAGGAAGAGAAGAAGAACCTGGGAATTTTGCTGAGAGACAATTAGACTTGAAGGAATCAGAGAAAAAAAGGGACTTGACTTCAGGGGGAGAAGAGATATTGAGCGCCATCACAGAAAGCGAAGTTGAGTTTGGAGAAAAAGAATTGAAATCTGAAGCAACAAGAATGGTGGCAGCAGAAGGAGGTTGTGTGGTGGCTGGAATTGCTGAGTTTTTTTATAGTAGTACTAATAGACAACAGTAGATGTGGTCTGAGACATATTATCACATATGAAAGATGCATTTTTTATTTATGATTTTCAAGTATTACTATTTATTAAAATTAATTATATGTGGAAAGAGATAATGAAAAAAAGAGTTTAATTTTAAGATGGGGAAAATAAGAGAGAAAAGGACAAAAGAGAGTTAGGAGAGAGTGCAAATCCCCACTCGCCGCCCCTCCACTCCATACATATTTTACCAACATTTTATATTAATCAAATCTCTTTAAGAAGATTTATACTTTTTGGTAATCATATATCAATTAATATTTATTAATTTCACATTTAATATCTTTTATTTATTTATCTTATGCTTTAAAAAATAAGCATAACTTTAGTTTTATATCTTTTTCTAAAAAAACTATTAATGTTCTGAATTGCAATTGATTATTTTCCCATCTATGAATTTATTTAGTAATTGGTGTGATAGATTTGACATAGTTAGTGAGACGTTAATCAGGATATTTTAATTCAAATGCTTTTTTATATACTTATCATAATTTATGTTTAATATTTTAAATTTGCTAACAATGGGGCTTAAATTAAAATTTTGGATTTGTATTTGCAGTGAATAACCAAAAGTTTTCTTTTGGTGTTCGTATTGATTCTAGTTAACTAATACAAATATTGCATCCTATACAAAATACAAATGTGTCATGTAAAAACTAATAGTTAGAATATGTTGTTTTATTTGGATTAAATGTGGGAAAGAAAACAAGTAAATAGAAAATAACAATGAATTGGAATAAGAAAAATAAAGTAGAGTAATTTTTCTCTTTTGTTTGAAAGAGTGTAAATAAAATAAGTTATATATAAAAGATAAAGATGTTTTAATAAGAGAAGTAAAAAAAGTATATGTTCTGTGAAGACAGTGAAAATAGGTTGTTAGCTATAATTAAACAGAAGACAAGTCTATATCACGAGCTGAGAAGAAGACTGACAGAAACATGTGCTTCTATTCTCCAATCAACAAATGCTTTTTTTCCGTTTTTCAACACACTCTTTATGGACATCAATACGAAAAGAACCAAAACAAACTACCAAAAATTACAATTTACAGTTTAAAAATATAAAAAGTTAATAGTAAGTATTCCAAAATTTAGTAAATTTAATTTATAAAATATTAATTGTATTATTATCGTAGCATCCAAAAAATGTTTGGTTTTAGATCTAATAAAGCATGCAAATTTATAGAGTATCCTCTTTGTTGCTTATATAACTATCTTATACAACCAATATATATATATATAAATTGATTTGGATTGTAATGCAATGATTGATATGGCCCTAATGCTATGGTATGGTGCTAGCATTCCAACAAAAAGATAAATTTTAAATTTCACAAAATAAATGTTCAAGTCGGAGTCCCACATGCTCTAATAACTCTTTTACAATTTTGTTTTTTGGTGCTATACCATTTAACTTGGTATACAAATAAAATTATATTATCCTGACATGAAAACTTATCAAACCAGTTATATATATAATATGGCAAGTGATAGGTAGCAGAACAAAAAGATAATATTAAAATAAAAAATAAAATGATAACATATGAGAAAGTAATAAAAAATTATTATGAATTAGGACTTTTTTTTCCATGTAATATCAATCATAATTAAGAAACAATAAACCGCACATTTTATCAAATTATTGTATCGAAAACAGGATAAAGATTGAATAAATACCAGCAACCACGTAACGACGTCGTCGTGCTAAACTTTCAAAGTTCAAATATATTAATTTTAAGTCAAATATTGCTAATAAAATTTGCAAATTTATATTCCAAACCGGTCTCCAATTCAAACTGTCAAACTGGTCTCTAATTCAAACTTAATATAATATAAAACAGTAATCATATTCAAATCAAGTTTAATTAGAAATATTTGACCTGGATGTAAGATATTACTGTATGCACTTCTTTTAATAAGTCAAACTACACTCACGTTACCAAACTTTCATTTTCAATGACATTAATGCGTTATCTTGGGACAGTAATTTCGCAATATGACGCATTTATTAGATTTAAAATCATGAAAGTATTAGGAAAAAAAAGTAATGACTACGTGTTTCTATATTTAAGTAAATAATAGTATATATTAAGTCATTTGTAATATCATAAATAAAATGTAAATAACTTTTTAAATTTGAGATAAAAAATAATATTTATTTGAGGAAAGTAGAGTATAAAAAACCATATCCACTAAAGCAGCATGGTTCTTTATAATATAATATTAGAGATAAATAAAAGAAATGATGATGCATCTTAGCTTCCTTAGAATTATTTATTATAAGGTCAAATTCTTGGACATAGAAGTTAGCTAAGGAATATATGAATTAAGAAGGAAGAAGATGCTTTTTGTTGAACGCGGACGCAGTGAGCTTTTTTTTTATATACATTAATCTTAATTTTATGTTATAATATTGTGTATAGTCATAGAATGTATCAAATTTTGTCCTAGTTTTGCTTAGAAATGGTCAAAATTACCCAATTTTATTATCGAAGGAGGAATTGAACGTAGTTATTACCTAATTTTTACGTTTAATCGAAATCCAAATATCAATCTGAAGGGACAGTTTTTCCTTCATCTTGTTATTTACTAAGTAAAACTAATGAGAATTTAAGTTTTACACTGAATAAAAATAAAAAAATGAAATATCATTAACTCATTATTTCACAAGTGGAGAATAAAATATTGGGTGGTGCAAGTGTGGCGAGGAGCCGAAATGGAAAACAAAAACCCAATGATCTGACCATTGACAATTGAAATTGGACTTGGTAAAATTTCATTCAACAATTAAGGCTTCTAAAGAACCATTAAATCATGTTCTACAATATCTAATTACGAAAAAACCACCTCGCTAATACATATTATATCGTTAATAACCCATTTAGGATTTGATTACGTGTGTATACGAATCATATTTAGGAGGTGTGCAAAGAAATTGTGGGAGTGCAGGAAGTAAAAACCTAATATAGATGGACAGTGTCAACAACCTAATACATGACGCCTTCCTTTTGAACACAATTTTTTATAGGTTTAAACCTCTTTTTGGTCCCTAAGTTATGAGCGGATGTTCAGTTTAGTCCCCGCTTTTAAAAATATAAACTTTTGATTCCTAAGTTATAAAAAATGTATCAAATGAGTCCTTTTTTTATGTTCATGTTCAAAGTACAAAGAGCAATCTAAAGTGCTGTTATTATTAAGAAACAAAGCAGTTGTTAAGAAACAACCAAAAACATTATTTCAAGTCAAAAAATGACTCATTTGATACATTTTTTATAACTTAGGGACCAAAGATTTACATTTTTAAAAACGGGGACTAAACTGAACATCCACTTATAACTTAGGGACCAAAAAGAGGTTTAAACCTTTTTTATATAACAATGTTCTGAATCAGCTGGAATATCTCTTTTATTCTATGAGAAAGATGAATAACAAAAGGACTTCCACCACTCAATGTCTCTTTGTTTGCTAAGGATGTCTTTCCCTCCTCCTTTATATTGTGCCACTGTAAGAAATTCTCTTATATGTCTGTTTAATGGGATCTATCAAAACAATTAAATAACAATTGAATAATAGAACAATAAGTATTACAGTAAAACTGTCTATAACTTTCAACAACATACGAGTAACACTAAAGACAATAAACCAAAGAAGAATGTTTTTTTGATCATTTTTCAATCAAGGTCTAATTGAAGTCCAAAGAAAATCTACTTACACTTCTACAAAGTCTTACAAAAATACAATATATATATATATATATATATATATATATATATATATATATATATATATATATATATATATATTCAATTTCAAAAGATTATGAAGAAGAAAAATAACCCTAGTATTCTACTTTTAGATAATATAAAGTATATTGGTAAAGACTCAAACCACTTATTAAAAGAGAATATAACTAACATCTTATGTCAATTGCAAGGTTTGCTGAGAAAGTTCAATTAAAATATCCATAATTTTAAACAAAAATAATAGAAATATACTTGAAATCAATTGGAAAATTATGAGAATATCATTTATACATAGGAAAAAAAAAATCAACCAAAATCTATAAAATGCATCTTTCATACAAAAACACTCAATTTTTAATGTTATAATTATAAGTCTTGGGAATCATACTAAGTATTTTTTGTTAGAATAAGAAGAAAGATAGAAAAACCTAACAAATCTCCTTTCACAACTATGTAGAAATGACTGTCAAATTGGTGATTGAACCAAAAACTTCATACCTCTCTTCATAATATCTTAGTCATTACCCGTTTCTATTGTCATTTAGTAGCAACATTTACTAACTTTAACAACTAAGAATGCAAAATATCTCATATCTTATCATACTTCTCATTAATACACTTCTATATCGATTTTTTTCATTCAATAATCATCATAAGTTCAATTAATCTTAATAATTTGAATAACCAAGTGAATGACAGTTTTAATTCTTCTTTTCCCATTGATTTTCTTGTCATAGATTGTTATTTTATTGTTGATTTTATTGAATAAGAGGTTGGACATAAGGTGGTAAAAATTGCATGATTGCATAAACAAGAATTGAAATTCATAACTTAATTATCGTTAATTGTCTTGTTTGGTGAATCTCCTCATTGCTTGCAAAAGGTATTGCCTAAGCTGGTTATATGTTTTGTGTCTACTAAGAAACTAGATGCATGAGAGGTTATCATTCTTACCTTGATAAATACAAGAAAGTTATCTAATCTCATAATTTCTTGTTTAACTTTGTCACTAGTTACTTCTATCTAACATTAAGACTGATATTATCCTCTTATGTATGACAGAGAGCATTATAGTCTGATTCACTAACAAATAGAGCAGTCAAAACGAGTAATCCGTCTCGACCCGATCCGGTCCACCACAGGTTGGTCACTTAGTGAGTCAACCCAATTCGGCTCATTTATTAGCGAACTAGAAAAATTCGAACCCGACTCGATCCACCACGGGTTGATGAGTAAACGGGTTGGCTCACTAGCTCACTTAAATACAATTTTTTTTAAAATAAAAAAAAATTATACACTTTCTATAATTTAAATCTAAACAAGTTTCACTTCTAAATTTCACTCCCAACATGGGTATTTAATTAATTTTGAGAATAGGAAACTTAAATAATTATTTCAAGCAAAAAAATAATAATAAATATTTTTTTATAAAATTAAAATTAAATTTTAATAAAATAAAATTAAGCAGGTGGGTTGGTGGGCCAACCCGGCCCACCACGGGTTCAACCCGCATAAGCCGAGTTTAAATGAGTAGGGTTAAATCCTGCCCACATGAAAAAAATACAGTTTTTTCAAACCCAACCCGGCTCGAACTTGTGGTGAGCCGAATTGGCTCGCGGGTTGAGACCTATTTTGACAGCTCTACTAACAAAAGAGCTAACCTCAAGCCTAATTTATGAAAGTATAATCTCAAAATCCTCTTATTAGTAAAATAAAGGTAATGTTTCATCAATATATGCGGTAGGACATTTAGAAAACAAATTTATAATGGACAATGGAGTTACATGTGTTTTCCTAAACCTCTTATCCACAAATTGACCAATATCCTTACATGGGTAGGTTTATTGAATAGATCTTTTCAACAAAAAGAGATTACCAGGCTTTTCTGCTAACAACACATATTAATATAAAAATGCATATACAAATTTAAAATTATACATAAATTTATGTTGGTAATATGCATACCATACGAATGATGTGATCATGCATGTTAATGGAGTCACTTTTGTGCAAACTTCCCCTATTTTAGATTACCAAATTTTTTAGTTTTTTGGTAGATTTGAAGCAATAAGATGATGAGTTTTAATGTTCTAAAATTTTATTCTAGACACGCGCAATCATACCTTTAACCCATAATTTTAGTTTCTCTAAACATCTCTAAGAGTTCGTATAATTAAGATTTAAAGTGGAAGATTTCCTTAATTTGGCGTTCATGCTTTGGTCTCTACATCACCTTCATATGTATAAGTAAAACAAGGAACATATAATACAATCATGACTCAATGTTAAGAATTCAATGGAGAAGAAAACACTTTAAATACAAATTAAGAAATCATAATAAAGAAAATAATATGTTAATATCTATATTAAAAATTTACCTTAAAATATTGAAAGTAATTCTCTTTATCATCGTCAAATATCACTCTCCATATGTAGCCCATGACTTAAGAAATTCTAGTTTAATGGATTTTGTGATAATGACATAAACCTAATGTCATAAACTTATTCTAAAAAGAAAAATTCATGTAAAATTATGAGACAATAAGGTTAGTTAGAATATATACAGATAATGATACAAATTAAAATTAAAAATCAACCTTCACCCTAAGATAAAATTACAAGACGGTCATTCACACCTAAATTAATCTTTTCTATTTGTGAGTTATGTCTAGTATCGTCAATATACCCACTAGATGGTAATGAAATTATTGATGATGTGGGTGCAAAAGACCCATGGTAATGCATTTGACTTGGAGGTTTTTTTTTTTTTTTTTTACCATGTGCACTTTTATGGGTAAATTAGGAGATATACAACTTTTTAATTTATTACAAATGTCTTACACAATCCAACTAAATAATCGGTGGTATGATTGTGGGTATTTCCAACATGTTATAGTTGTCTGTTCTTTTTTTCATTTACAACTAAAAGATTTATTTCAAGTAAGAGGCACTAAACAACAAAATATATCTTTTTTTTTTCATTGAAAGTGCTCATCAATATGCGACAAGTCACAAATCTCGATCTTTGCTCGAAATAAATTTCGATGTCACAAGTCACAAATTTCCATTCAAAGTGCAGTTCATTGAAACAAAATTCTTACGAGGTAACATACTATTTGAGATCCTAAGCTGCGAATATACATTTCTTTGCTCCTCCTCAGATTTTTCCTTTGCAATTGCCACTGGTTTGTTAAATATTTGTTCTAGCAGAATACTTGTTTATAAGATATTTTAACTTCTAAATATTACAATACATTATATCATCATATTCCCCACAAGTATTTTATGATTGTGAGAGGCTGGCTGCATCCATAATCGTAGACAACATTTTTCTTGCATAGAAAGACACGTGCATTTGCATCTTTTGTTGATGTCCAGTTCAAAGTACAAACATATATGATTAAGACACATTTTGACAAGCTTATTCAGAACATGGGCTACTTCAAGTGCTAGTTCTAACTACCTGTTTTTCGTGATACATCATGATTCACCTTTATTTCTCATCATATTGGACTTCATGCTCCTCTTGTATCTCACTGGAGCTGGGAACTGAGCTGACACTGCTGCCCTCTACTGCACCTCCAGATTCCAATGGTTTTGAGACCCCTTGAATGTCATCAGAGCTGTCAGAAGATTGAGCCACTGACTGATTATCTGACCTCTGTTCCTTTTGGGCCACCTGCTTTGGGCGTCTGATAGCTTCTGCAGCCCCAGGCATGGCTATGGGTGGAGGTTGAGGAGGAACCCATACACGTTGAACTGGCAGCTGACTGTATGCAGCAGCATAAGGTACTTCATTAGACTCATTTTCATTCTCAATCTCTGTGATTCTAACATTTTTCCTCTGCCACCAGGGCAATGGGTCATCCCCATTTACTAGAGACGTATCCTGGGTCTTGGTATTCAGGTCTTCACCATTTACTTGAGATTGAAGAATCTGAGTAGACGTGTTTTGCACCTGACCAACCTCCCAAGGCTATATACCAAAGAATGTTGAACCATAAAATCAGATTCATATGAAATAATACAACTGAGAAAGGAATATACCGTTTCATAAGCATGTGTTTGTCTTTGTTGCACTACTCAATGTTCGTTGCATGGGTTAAATAGAAGGCAGAATATTATATCTTTCAGATTAAAAACACGAAAACCTGCCTTTAGCGTGTCTTCATAAATATAACAATTCTTTCCAATCCTTTTTCCTATCTTCGCCTAAATAAAACTTCAGCCAGAAGCAGTGGCCAAGTATAAAAATCACGAACAACGGCACAATTTAGTTCATTCTAAAAGATATAAAACAAATTTAGAACTACCCCAGTAATTTGATGTTTTCAAACAGCACATAATTAGAAAATTACCAGAGAATTCAGTGTTTTTAAGTTTGAAATATTATGATCTTGACAAAACAAAATCTAGAAATTAATTTATAACTAGACCAATAGTTTTTCCTTGATGATCCAATTGCATAACATATCTTAACAGATATGGCCTGTGATTAGATTTACCAAAATCGGGAAGCTACCACGCTGTAGATTGGTTCATTGAAAATCCTCAGCGATGACCAAAATAAAGTTCAAAATATTGAGACTTGGGTTGGTCAGTTACAAAAAAACTTCATAAACCTCAAATATTTAGAAAATGCAAAGCATTTTGTAATAAAGCTTAGATCTAGGCACTAAGAGTAGATTTGATGGTTGTTGACTAGGGTTGGGAGGGTTGGGGGGTAAATCACTGATATCGTGCATTAAAACCCAGTTTTATATAAAATTAACAGTGGCTACATAAAATTTAAAAATCTAATATATAGGGGAGTAGAAATGAATCCTCTCATGTCAAATTCTAATATGACAGGGTCATGTTTAAATCTTTTGGCGCTATTGTTGCATGTTCAAATGCAGTGTCTATCTCTCTAATGAGACACTAATAGTCTCGAGAGAAACAAACACAAAATTTAAACATAACTTGTCGTCTAATCTTATTTGCACACCATACTCTTCTCCATATTACCACCTCTCCTTACATATCAAACTTTAAAGTCAAACAATTTTATAATTTTATATTGATGGTGACTGAGGTGTATAATTTATTAAGCAACTAACTTTATCTAGATCAAAAAGCATGAAGGTTTACTCTAATATTAGAAGGCTTCTCTCCTCTTTGGACCTCGGCCATTATCTGCAAGAAAAATTATAGAACTTAACAAAATCTTAAAAAAATAGTTAACACTCTGTATCCATTCCATCATATATGAAGAAACTACAAACAAATCATTAACTGCTAGTAAGCAGTTCTCAAGACAGGCAAATAACACTTTCACCAGAACATAGCTAATAATTTGTATATTCAACGTTTTCAGCATTACGGATGCACTACACAAACACTTAGGATGATAGGAACTGGAAACTACAGGACTATATATTCAGAACTAGCTCCATTACTCAGAGGTAGACCTCAGTAAATAATTCTCAGGAAAAATGCAGAAAAGAAAATGATAATAATGGGCCCTGATGCAAAGAGAAATCCCTATCTAAAACCTCAGAATTCATGCCTACCTCTTCTTCATTCTCCCCCACCATTAGAGTACGTTTATAGTTATATTTTGTATGTAAATATTGTGATAACAAAGTTAGAGCTGTTGGCTAACATATATCTCTCTTATCAATTAAATAAAGCATTTAATTACTGCCAACAACTGTCTCCTTTATTGGAGCATAGCTATAAATAAACTTGTATCCTTCCTCTTTTACAAGTTAATGAAAAACATACAATTTACTTTGCAACAAATTCTCTATAGTTCAGCCTTTTTTACATGGTATCTAAAGCTAATTTTTGTCATGTCTTCTTCCCAAATTCTAGGTTTCTCTCTGTTATGTCTTCATTGTTGTCCATAGCTTCCACGCAATCCTTTCCAACCTCCACCGATGAGAAGTTCAATGATTTGAATTATCTCTATTGGAGGCAGTTTTTATTTTTTTTTCGACAAAAGTTAGTTGTTAGTATTTTGTTAGTGGGAGGAGTTGAACCCACAACCTCTCTCACCCTCCCTTCCAAATCCACCAAACCAACCTTATAACTCTTATAACTCCCAAGTGTTAGTGAGGAGAGTTGAACTCACAACTTCTCTCACTCTCCCTTCCAACTTTTACCACCAAGTCACCTTATAACTCCCCTCTATTGGAGGCAGTATGTTGAACCAGTGATCTTACACAACATTATTGTGCATCTGATCATGTTAATCCTAAGTATGATGCATGAGAAGCTCAAGACCAAACGTTACTCGTCTGACTTCAATCTGCTCTCTACAAATCAGTTAATTTCGTGTTCTAGGATAGAATCACTCTTGAGGTCTGGGAGAAGATTCACAATACTTTGGCCTTCAAACAAAATCTCAGGCATGTCAATTATATTTTGCTAAGCATGCCACTGTGGTGGTTTTATTGATCATGGAGGCTCTAATGGTGCATCACTTGTCGAGGTAGCAGCCCTGGTAGAGATCATGGTGGTGGTATATTGTTAATTTTCAATGATCAGGCTTTGAATTTGATCCCACAACGATCGTGTGCCATTTTCAATCTAAACTTTCTTACTAGTCTCATGAGTCTATCCTTCATTGATCCAACCACAGGAATTTATTCTTTATTCTGTTAGATCCTTCAAAACTTCAAATGGGTTAATCCTAATACTAAGTATGGGAGCCCTGCTCAGATAGGCAATGGTGAAGGTTTAAGAATTTATGGTGTCGAGTCCTCTTCATTTGTCTCACCTACCTAATGATTCACACATGACATTTAAATTTAACAGCTTGTTACATGTTCCTTCTATTACGAGAAAACTTGTGAAATGTCTTCCACTTTACTAAAGATAGCTTTGTACATATTGAATTTCCTCTTTACATGTGCCTTATCAAATTTCATGGAACAAATAGCGTCCTTCTTCAAGGAATATTAGGTGTTGATGGAGTTTGTTCATTTTATAACCCCAAGCTTCAAAATTACTCCTTTGTGCTAATGTCGTCTTCCAAACCCTTTAGTGGTTCAACACTAGATAGCTCTTGGTTTACTGTTGTTAGAGTCGATGAATATAAAGCTAATGTTGTAGAAGACTCTTGTTCTACACTTTTAACATCTAGCAATGTCAGTCTGTGGTACACTAGGTTGGGTCATCCAAACAATTGTGTACTACAATTTGTCATGACATTGTAAAATTTCTCCATCCAATAAGACTTACTCTTATTTTTGTTCCTCTTGTTGCATTAGTAAGTGCTTGTGTTTATCATTTTATCTATTCTCCTTTAGAACTAATTTTCACTCATGTTTGGGAACCTTCTCACTTGACATCTTTATGCAGGATGTAAATATTCTGTGTCCTTCATTGATGCTTATTCAAGGTTCACTTGGATTTTGTTTGTCTTCCAAAAATTTAAGCCAATGGTTGAATTTTAGATTAATTAAAAAATAAAGAATGTTCAGTCTAATTGAGGTGGAGAATATTGAACCATTACTACCTTTTTAGGTACTCGTGGTATTTCTCATAGATATTGAAGTTAACTTTTGCAATTTGGACCGCAGGACATGTCAATAGCTATAAGTACAATTGTGAAAACAGAAACATTCTGATATGACCCATAAATAAAGCAGTGGATGGAAAACACAAGATAATTAATACCTCCATATATGACTTTGGATGAAGACCACTTGATGGTTGAACAGATGCAGGTGGAGATGAAGATCTCACTGCACATGATATTCTGATGATAGGTAAACAGTCCAGAAGATAAGACTAATTTAACTGAGACTTAATTATTAATATGACAACCTGAACGCATGTCATAATCCGCTTTGCCATTCACAACCAGTTGCTGCATATATTTAAAAAAATTGCAGCCATCAAAAGTAAAATTTTATTTAAAACAACTTAAATGAGGATCAGCCGTGACAAATTTCATTAAAGATGCTAAAACAGTTCCCATGTAAGTCTATTTATATCTGACCTTTGAACTTGTTTGACTGATTTGAAGATCTTCTTGCCCTGAGACGGAACTCCGTTATAAGTTATATTGTTCACAAATTGACAAACAAATATTTAATAAGAATTTTAAGGGAAAAAATCTGAAATATTGTTTAAAACCTCTAGCATAAATCTGTTAGAATTTTGGGCACGATAAGCCATCAATAATTCTTAAACAATTGGATGAAAGCTGAATACAAGAGAATCATAAAGCTAAAACCCAATTATAGTAGTTAAAATGTGCATAATATTTGTCAAAATTCTTGGTCACCATGAGTCCCTTTGCTGGTTCTTAAGGGGTTATAAACATACAAGTTTGGCAAACCATAAATCAAACCCTGTATAAAATATTCAAAGCATTGAAAAGCTATCATGTCAGTCTAATAGATTAAATGATTAATGGTCAATTACCTTCCAATCTTCTTATGGCATTTGTCATTGACTTCATTTCTTGTACTTGCTTGTCTAAGAGGCTCACAACTTCCACAAAGTATCTCCTCTCTGCAAATCATAACACCAGATGCAGTAATAACTACAGTCATTTCTCATAAATAGAAGAAGCCCAAAGAGAGTAGGAGTACTAAAACAAATCAAAGACATTTTATAGCATGCAAGTTAAAGTTCTGTAAACTCACCTTCACCTTTTGAAGCCAGAATTTCTTGGCTCGCTTTTGCGACTTCTTCAGCTGCAGCTGCAGCTGATTTTGCAGCTTGTGCAGCTTCTTCCATCAATGTTGGTTTGTCATCAGTTTTCTTCAATTGTTCATCATCATTGTCAAGGACAACCTTACGTATCCAAGATTTTAACCGAGGGAGAAAAGATTTCTAAAACATGAAGTAAGCTTTGAAGGTTATATGCAGATCAAACAGCAATATGATAAAACTTATAGACAGCAATATATCAAGCACAAGAAAGGATGTAATATGTCAATCAAAATATTCACCCCTTAAGATATCCACTTAAAAGACATTATGCGTGACAGTAGGAGGTAAGAGTTATACCTTAATTATTATAGCTGTTCCAGCACCTGAAGCAGCCAGTAATCCAACTGCAATAAGGGCATGAGACCAGTGAAATCTTGAGCGTGGTAATGTTCCTGATGAAGTTTTAACACCAGTAGAAGCAGGTGAAACCGGCTGCAATGTTTTTTGCTGAGTTTGTTGCTGATTGTTTGATGATGATTTCAATTGCCCATCTGTTAGTATTACAATAAGTCATGTTCAAAGTGCAACCCAAGCAATACCTATCAAGCTTATTGAAAATCAAGTTCAACAGATTTCACATGCAATTTGACTCGATCCAAAGTTACAAAGGAAAGCTTCAATATTAGACACTTCACCTTGATTTACACCACCTGTCTGCACAGTTGGAGCTGAATCCTATAATTGGAACCAAAGGTAAGGATTAAAACAAATGAATATGCCAATAAAAAAAACAAATGAACATGTAGGAAATTGATAAACTGATAATCAATTGGTTGCCTGTGATAGAACAACCTAGAAAATTTTGGGTGACTAGTAAAATAATTATAAGAAAACAAATGAACATGTAGGAAATTGATAAACTGATAATCAATTGGTTGCCTTTGATAGAACAACCTAGAAAATTTTGGGTGACTGGTAAAATAATTATAAGAAAACAGGCATACTGGCACTCGCCGAAAGGCTTCATCAATCTCCTCCTTTGTAAGGCCCTTCTTCTCTAAAAATGATCGCCTATACATGACAGGTGAACCTCTAACTTTTGGGTGAGACAGAAATTTCACAGCATTCTGAACTTGTTCTTCCCTCATCGGTTGTGAGTTTACAAATACTGATGGAATTGAACTAGGTTTGGGAGGCTCTGCTTCTTTGGTGTTTTGTTGATCCATATTGGCTAGTTGCACAGTCTCAGAACCTAAACCTCAAAAAAAAGACTTGGCAAATCAATTTTATCACATTCAAAAAAATACTTAATCTAAAACAATCCATTATCAAATCCAATTAAGTACGAAAACATTCAAATTCAGTACCAAATAGTACCATAAAATGACGAAGGCCACTAAGCCTTTGATAAAAAGAAAAACAAGGAATCTGATAGAGACACAGTACAAAAACCATTTGTGTCTTCACCTAACAATTTAAGCCATTGGTTTTTTGGATCATGACAGAATCTGTCAAGAAATATAATTTATTGTTATGTGTCTTCTAGCTTAAGTTACAAATTACCAGTAGTGCACCTGAAGGGTGTCTTACCATATGAAAGTTTATTTGTATTATAAAATACAATGATCCTATTCAGAAGCTAGCTTCATGGAATGGGTAATAAGGTTAACCACCCTTAATTTGCACAATTTTATATATCACCTTTGACCTTATAGACAGGGATCAAAGTCTTTCTCCATTCATCTAGTATGATCTTAAGCCTTATATTCATGTCAAACAACTTTATGAGTCATCCTATGCTTTGTTCTCCTTGATCCTTTCACAACTCAAGTTTTAGGTGTACTATCAGTTGAACTACTTTTCCAGCATCCATCCTATTCAATGCTCTTCTTTTACCTCAAAATCCTGAAGCAAAGTGTATAATCGAAGGTATAATTTTGGAGCTCCATCTATGGTATGTAGCTTATCAAAGTGCAATAAAATCAAGTGTCCTTCATTACATGCTTTTGAAAGTAGACCTACCATCGATCTCTGATATATTGTCGTGTCATTAGAGAACTTTATATTTTTCATCCTTTCTAAATTTAGGCTATGCCCTTAGTCAGCCTCAAAAACTAGCTCACAGGGTGAGGAATACCTAAGCCTTTTTAAAAGCTCTACTTTAACCATATCTATAATCAATGTGGGATCTCAACAATACATCTCATTCGGTAAAAGTATCTTATTTTATTTCTCTACCTTTAGCAGCCTTGTACATTATTTGGTCCAGCCTAAGGATGAATATGACCCATGAAATGCTCGAGACCAACGATATAAGTCAGAGCAAATGTACAATTCCAATTCAATATAGGACTTAAAGTGGGAAGAAGTCATCAAAGAAAGTGACGAGTCTTTCTTGCAGCACTCGATGAAGATTAATGTAGGCGATTGATCATTAATCTAAAGAGAGAATAAAACAGTAAGAGAAAAATTCTTTACACTAGTTGGAACCACAAATTGGTCATTTGGTGGAATTAAGAAAACAATAATAATCAAGTTACATAAATAGCATACTAGTATTTTAAAAGTCCCAATTCTCTGGAGCAAATCTATACTCTGAATGGAACCACAAATTTTGTGAATTCACTTTACATATGCAATATCTGTCGTTCCGAAAGTTATGGTAATTCTGTTATTCCAATGATTTAAAACACGGTGTGAGGTGTTTAGTACCAGAAAGTGGAAGAAGAGGAAGAGTTTTACAATTTTTTATTTGTAATGAATAGTAATAATACACGTGTGACTAAAGACAGGAAGAAAAGAAAGCAAAAAGTTGCAATTCAAAGTAAAAGGTGGAATCAACGGCAAAATAGAAGGAAATGAAAACCTTGGTTTTCGTCCGTGGCGGTGGAAGTGGAAGGCGGCGGCGGCGATTGGGTGGCCATGCCAGCTACTCTACTGAGAACTCACTCCTCAAGCGAAAGAAGCAAAAGAAATATAATAAATATAATAATGATAAGAGTTTTATTTGCTCTTCCCTTCTTCTACTTCTCAAACCATATCTTCTCCCCCTCTGTAAATTTCAGCAGACCAAATCTCTATGCTTTCCCGAGAAAGAAAGATAAGTAAGAATGGAAAGTAAAACTATCTTCAAGTTCTTTTAATAAGAAGAAGCAAAAACTTAAAAAGAAAGGAAAAGGAAAGAAGATAAAGATGGAAACTATAAATTATTTTTATTGAAATTTGGGTAGGCTATATAAGTTGATGTAATTTTTTTAACTTGTATGTAGAATGTATTTTTTAAATTAATAAAAGGGTTTTCAGATATTACTTTAATTTTTATTATGAAATTATTATTCATTTAATAAATACTTACTATAAAATTGTATGAAATCTTGACTATAACTTCATGTCCGCCTCTGAATGTAGGGATAAGAGCCTCCCTTTTATCCAGATGGAAAGCATATTTACTAAAAAAAACAAAATATAAAAATCATATCAAATTTATATTTTACTATATATATATATATATATTAAAATATAAATGAATTCCTTATTTTTTATTACGGAAAATTATTAGTTAACTTGTTACATATTTATATTATAATTTATGTTTAATTATTTTTGTATATTCTATTTTGATTTCAAAAGTTTCATGTTGGTTTCGTTTTAGTTTTTTTTTTTGTTTTAATTGGTCCTAATTTTTACAAAATCGTTTTAATTAAGTTTTTATAAATAGTGAGATGTTACATGCTAATTTGTAATTTTTCTTTTTATTTATTTTAATTTAGTATTATTATTTGCAAATTTTTTTTATCGTTTATGACATGATGTAATAACACCTAGAAATCAAGTGTTATTTTATTATATTTAGTTTAGTTCTTATATGTGTCTTTTTATTCAGTTTCAATTTTTTTTATATATTTATTTTATATTTGATGTTTTTATTAAAAATGAATTTTTAACCTATTTATTATCATGTTTTGGTAATATATGACAATATAATTAGTTAAATATAAATATTTTTATTAAATGAATAAGTATTTAAAATTAATATATTATTAATCCATATTTATTTAAAGATTAAAAGTAATTAATAACATCTATATAAATAATAACTTTTTATATAAATATCCGTATAACATTACAAATAATCCAATGGAACAACATTGTTTCATTTAAAAGAAAAAATACTAAATTAAATTAAAGAGACATATATAAATATTCATCAGAATGTAAAACAGTAACACTTATTAACATTAACCCATGACATTTCACATTAAATTAACACATGTATAAGAAAAGCTTTTACATAAAAAGTAAAATAAAATATTTTTAAAAATTAAAAAACCACGAATGAGTAATATCATTTGTAATTTAAAAAAAAAACTAATTTAGACAATTTTAAACACATAAATAACAAAAAAAAATATTTTTAAAAAAATTGAAAAAAAAACACAAATTAACATGTGACATGTCGTTAATATTATTTATAATTTAAAAAACAATCTAATTAAAACAATTTTTAAAAAATTAGGACGCAATTAATCATGATGTGTCATGCCATGAGTTGACGTTCTTGTTGTTGAAGAATAAGAGAAAAAATATTTGAAATGGGTAGCATAGGTTCTAGAAGAACATGATACTTAATTAATATTTGATAATTATCATTCAATTCTCTTAATAGTTGGAAAACTATATCTTCACATTGGCATTGCGTGACAATAGGTAGAGTATTACACGTATATTTTTTAAATTATCAATTTTATCCCATAAAACCCGTAAACGAGTGAAGTATTATGTAACTGAGATATCTCCTTAAGAAGGAGTTGTATCAGTTGCAATATCTTCTTGTGAAAATTTGTTTTTAAATATCGTTTCATATATCAAGAGTCTGTTCCATCCATATAATGCTTTTATATGTCGAAGGTGAGACAAATGAACAAGTCACAAAACCACCATTTTATTACATGGTAAACAGAAAAAAAAAAAAACATGTGTTTTGTGAGGTTAGATTGTCATATCGAGAATAAATTCATTCTTTAGTGGTGCGATGAACATGATCAACTCCAAAAGTGGTAGCTAGTTGTATCAAAAATTGGAGAAACAAGAAAGATAGTTGGGTTATCATTCAAATGTAAATACAGGTAACTTGGTGCAGTAGCTTCAGTTGTTAATGTTTGTTCTATAACCATAATAAAATGACAAAGAAAGAAAAAGAACAAGGATTAAGAAAAAAAAAATAAAGCAAAAAGAAAAGAAAAAGCGCAATGGAATTCTTATAAAATAAGAGCTCTAATATCATCACGAGATACAAACTTTTATGGTAAAAAAAGGAAAAGAAACAAACCAAAATAGAAGAGAAAATGAAAAACTTGAATATTATTAAAGAAAACTAAAAAGGTATATTTGTATATTGTATATGATACTACCATGTGAACATATAACAAGAAAGAAAAAAATAACAAAAAATGATGTGTTGTCGGGTTATACTGTCAAGCAATATCAAGTTGTGTTGTCGGTAATGCTGAACTTATCATAAGTAGATAAATTGAAAATAAATAAAAATAATAGTGAATATGAAATGTGTTTAGTATATATATAAGTAAAGAATGTATCAGTTAATATGATTAGTTTTAAAAGTATTTGTATTATGACCTCCACCAAACATTCATACTCATGTGTGGAAGAAACAAGAATAGTGCAGGAAGAGTATCTATGGTGCAGTGACAGAGAGAAGCATTGTATAGTTTGTTTTGTGGTAGAAAGATAGCAATTTGAGCAGGTGGAGCATGTCTCTGTGACCAATCAATTAATAAAGCCTTTGGATTCTTACACTTTTGTACCTATATGCATCCATTTTGCATATATGTAAACTCCTTTCAAAACTTTATTTCAAACACTCACAATTATCTTATATTTAATTTAGATTAAACTAATTATTTGATCCACAAAACATTTTATCTTTTAACCAGCTCTCGAAACTAACAAATAAATAAAATCGAGCTATTTATCTTCTAATTTTTTATAATTGAATCCCCAACTAGATTTATCATATAAAACTATATATAAATGTTATATATATATATATATATATATATATATATATATATATATATATATAAACAATTCCAAAATAAAAGTTTAAGTTAACTCTCGTTGATATGAAATTCTAAATCTATTTAAAGAATAATTCTCAAAACATCTAAAATATTACAGCTAAATTTTATCAAATAAATAAATAATCTCACATTGATAAAGGAAAATTAGTATTTCGTAAGTGGAAAATTCTTTTAGGTTACTGTCTTATAAAGCTTTAGGATTAATATGCTGACAGGTTTACATGAAACCTATGGATTTAATTATTCGAAAGTAAAGCGAGGGAATATTTCACTTAAGTATAATAGTAATTATTAATTAAAAGTAATGATAGTATTATATTTACAATAATACAAATGTAATCTATCTAACCACTGTTAATTTATAAAAAAATTATATAATTTAACACTTATAAATATACTATCTAAATATACATATTTATGAAAGTATTATTTATATATTTGATGTAATTTGACTAACTTTATTTTTTATATACACGAATCTAACTAGAGAGAGTTTCTTTTTCTTTTTTTTTAACACAACGTCTGGGACAAATAACATGTAAACCTGGATCGTAAGAAATTCAAGTAAAGCATTTACGATCCTAGTGTTTAATCACGAATAGATATAACATTTATGAATTGAAAATAAATTTGACGAGTTTGTATATTTATACTAATTTTAAACTTGGGTCAAAATTTAGTGTTTGTAGATAATTTGGTTGAATTGATTAAAATGTGATTTGGGTTGCTTTTTTAGTTTTATGTAATATATTGGTTGAAAAAGTAGGAAAACTTCTAAATCAATGAGACTTTTTAAGCCTATTTCTTGCATATATTAGGTTCATAATGATAATAATTTTAACTTGAAAATAAAAATTTTAGTTTTAAGAATTAGAAAAGCATAGATTAGAAGTTCTAAATCTGATAGATAAAAGGGGTAATTGCTTTGAATTTAATAGATTAGAAGTTCTAAATCTGATAGATAAAAGGGGTAATTGCTTTGAATTTAAAGTGTGTTGTGTGACTGCTAAATACTTAGAATTATTATACTGATAGATGTCAGATGAATTGTATGAATATGTTTATTTCTAAGAAGAAATGACTATATTATAAGTATAGTGTATATATTAGTATATGGTGTTTCGTCGTGAAGTCATCCTAACTTTACTTTTCATACTCACATAGAGAATGAAGTTTAGACAAGAAGGAAGTTCCTATCCAGGAGATCAATACAAAATATTATTGTGACTTAAAGGATGAAATAAAACTAATTATGTCATGATAGTTTTTTGTTATAAGAATGATGGTTTTGAGATAAGGAAAAGTATTATTGTTAATGTTAAATCTATTGTATTAACAATTTATAAGTGATACAAAAGTTTATAAGAACATTGATATTATATATATATATATATATATATATATATATATATATATATATATATATATATATATATATATATATATATATATGAAATTAGTGTCTTTGTTTATTTGTATATAATGTTAAATAATAAGTTGAATGTTAATATCTTATTGCAATTTGATTGATATAAAAAGAATTTATTTAAATTAAGTTTATATATATATATAACAAACTTGTGATATTTTAAATAGTAATAGATGTGTTCATGTATTTCACCGTGTCTCTTTTTTAATAAAATATGTTTTGTATTTAAAAAAGTTATTTGATTATTAAGGAGACAAACTGAATACGTAACATATATAGATTTATACTTCCACATTGAATATAATATGAGATTAGATGATTAAGAAAACCATTTCTACTAATTTTCACACAAGGCGTAGTTGAGTATTTTTTTTTTTCCATAAATTAAAAAATAAAATATATTATATAAAAAAGAGCTAAAAGTAACATAGAGAGATCTTAGAATGTTTTATAACGTGGGGTTGGGAGAATCAAAGGGCAAAGAAAGAGTGGTGAAAAGATTGAGTGCAGTAAGGAGAAGTGCAGAGATCGAAGACACTAATATTAGGAAAAGAAAAGCTACATCCAAAATCATCTCTGATAATCTCCTCATGCATGTTTCCCAACTCCATCAGATCATCACTCCAAAGCTTCTCACCATCACCTTCGCCACTCCTCTCCTTTGATGATGCTTTTCTCTTTTTCTTCTTCTTATCAACAACACCAAGCTTCTTGCTTAAATGAGTGTTCCAAAAGTTCTTCACCTGGTTGTCTGTTCTCCCCGGAATCCTCCCCGCAATCAAAGACCACCTAATTAACAATACTCTTCTTTAATCCATCAAATCAACACTTTATATATATTCTTCTAACAATTTATCTCATAAGAAATAACCTATTTCCAAGGAGACTGTGAAGCCGAACAACAAGGTCTTCTTCTTCTTCTGAGAATTCTCCACGCTTAACATCGGGAGTTAGATAATTCATCCATCTCAGTCTGCAACTTTTCCCGCTTCTCTTCAACCCTACAATCAAAATCAGAACAAATAAACCACATCGCATCGATAACATGACTATGAAAACTGACATCGCATACCTGTCACTTTAGGAATCCTGTTCCACTTCCCAGTTCCATGCTTTTTCACGTAATTAGTTAGAACTGAGTCTTCCTCCGCATTCCAGAACCCTTTCTTCGATTCGTTCTCATAAGCTTCCATTGTTGCAAAGTTTAAGCCTTTCTCTTGTTTGCTTCAGTTCTAAAAGTAATTGCCAAGGAACTAATTTAGAAAATTCGCGAGAGGCCTTGAACGGGATCAATGGTCTTTCTCTTTTATGGTACGAATATATAAGCTTCGAAGCTTATATAAACAACCTGCGGCACAACATACTTACAATTAATACCTCATATATATATATATATATATATATATATATATATATATATATATATATATATATTTTTTTTTTACAACAGGACACGTGTCATCATTTTATTGGTCTATTTAAATTTATGTTTAAAAAATATTTAAAACGGATCCATCACAAGTTGTCACGTATACGTTCTCAAAAAATTGTTAAAAAAGTATTGTTAAAAGAAGTTTTTCCATATATATATATATATATCATGCACAGTTCACATTTAATTTTTAGGAGTGGTGATTAGATTTAGTAATATGAAAAGAAAGCAACATTTTTCTATTTACGAAAGATAAGTGAAATTATTCTAAATAAATAGATTTAAATTTTAAGTCAATTTTATACAATTTAGTTAAAATTAAAGTTAACTTCCTGGTACAAATACGCTGGAACTATCTAGCTCTGTACTAGAAATATCCAAATTTGTGATCCTCGAGATAAATTAAACTAAATCAAAATTATGCAAGAAATCACAATTTTAAATTTTTAAGTGAGAATAATATAATATTTAGACAATATTTTTTTGGTAATATTTAAATATCATTTACGTGTTATTTTATGATTGATCTAAAATTACTCCCTAATTAATAATAATAATCATAAATATTATCATAAACCAATCAGATAATGACATATAAATGATATTTAAATGTTATGTAAATAATATTTAAATGTTGTAAAAGTAAATGTTTTCTAAATAGCATTATGCTTTAAGCAATGTCATATTCATCTACATATAATTTTCTTAAATTTACGTGTTTGAATATGGTTTTAAAATTACACCCTTTTGATTCATTTGGCCATGGCCATTTAATGAGTGCAGATAAAGCAGCGCAGCAGGGTTCAGTAGTGTTGGGTACTGCTGAAAGAAGGTGTTTGAAATAGAAAATTTTGGTTTGCGTAACCAAAATATCGATGACATCCCTGCAGGTGAGATGACAAAAATAGAGGGAGAAGATAGAAGAAGCAATAAATGTCTGAGATGGTAAAAAAAGAAAAGTGGGAGGAAATATTTTAAGAAATGAAGGAAAATATGACAAGATTTTATGAAATTTTGTGATTCATTAAAATGTTTTTAAGTTTAATATTTAATTAATCATAAATAAATTATTTTTTATTTGAAATTTATAAAGTGAAAAATAAAAGGTAAAAGGCTTCTTAATAAGTGTGATAATATATCTTGCTTATGATGCTTATTGAATCTTTTTATTTGTTTTTATGTTATCCTTTTTAGGGTTTAAGACTTAATGTTTTCTTTATATAGAGACTTTTGTAGAGGAGTGGAAGTTTAAAGAAATTTTAAGGATTTTTTAGGAACCTCCCGTTCGATATAAATATAATTCTCTTATATATGTTTGTCTAGCGAAAAGAATAAATTTTTCGCTCAACAAAAAGCAACTGTGCTAAGCGAATAAAAGAATTTAACTAAGTATTTATACCTAACTGTATTTTGAATATATTTAAAAGTATTTTGGATTAAGTTTTTCTACTATGAATTTTATTTATATTGATTGCTCAAATTATTTTTTATTTTTTTTCTAAATATTCTACATTTAATTAATTTTGTATTTAATTAATTTTATTGTAAGATGATACAAATGTTAGTATTTGTTGTCTTTAAGTCATTGATCTATTTCCTTCTTTTATTTACAATATTTTTTTAACTCATTGATCAGTTTGTTATTTTTCCTTTTAAGAACGAATTGATTAGGAAGTTGGACAAAATAAAAAAAATGAAATTCATCAATGAATTAGAAAAAGAATAATAATATAATTTTTTTGACAACAAAATATATAAAATAACACTTATATACAAAGAAAATATATTGTAAATACTTAATAAATTTAATTAAAAATATGTAAAACTAATTAAATTTTTTATTCTCTTCCTTCCATATTAGTTGAATGTGAGAGATTCACAATTTTCAATATATTGAAGAAAATATTCAAGTTTGATTATTAATTGAAGGTTGAATTTGGTAAGTACTTTAGAAGAGAAAAAGAAAAATATAAGGATTATTTTAGACGGTGAATATGGTGCAGTGATAGAAGAGCATTGTATGTAGTTTGTTTTGGGGGCAGGAAGATCTGAACCGTGTCTGTGCGGTTGATTTGCACAGAAGAGGCAGCAGACGGTGTACGTGAGTCCGTGTAATAATCAATAGCCTTTGGATTCTTCTACTAAACCTAAGGAAAAAGGACACAATACCCAACGCATTCTCTTTTCACCTATGTCACTTTCAAAACAAATTACAGACTCAATTATTTTTATGACAAAATTAAACATCCAATTATCTTTTAGATCCCATTAATAATTTCCAATTAAGTTTAAAAGTAATATTATTATTTTAACATAAGTTCCACATACCTTTCATTTCTAATAAAAAAAGTTATTAAATGGCAAACGAACTACTTGCATAAACAACTCTTTTAAATTTACAAAAATATCTTTCTTTAAATTATAAGCACTGATCCTATCACACTTAATATGAGTGTATAATGGAGTGAAACATAGGTAAGTTTTAAAAATAATATAAAGTTTAAAATTTCTTCATAAAAAAGTGTTAGATGTTATTATAGGGATTGGATAGTCTCTAAGTGGTGTTAAATACTTAAATATTTTTTGAAGTATGTAGAGAGTTTTAAAATAAAAATAAAAATAAAGACTTATTTTTATACTGGTTTACTCTAATATGAATTACGTTCAATTCTTTTTTAAACATTTTTAAGAGTTTTTTTAATCTTTAAAAGATTAAAAATAAGGTTGACTATTCTTGGTTTTATAAACTAATCTAACCTCTTAGACTAGTTTCATCACTCATAATTTTATAATAATCCAACTAGATCGTTTAATTCCGCTCAAGTTAAACCAACAAATATTTAAATCATTCATGAATATACAAAAATAAAGGTTTTGTAAAACAGGTACAAATGATGACTCTCTTAGATATTTTCGATACAATGAATATTTGAAAACTTGTAATAAAACTTTTCTTTTTCAAAAGAAAAGTCTAGACGACGTAAAAGAGAGATAATGTTGATAGTGTAAAAATAATAACAGATCTTGTTCTTGTTGTCTTCTCTTTATGCAATTATCTTTATATAGATTTTTTTGAAAAAAACCCGTTACTCAGAGCATTTACATAGGATGGGTAGCCTTTAGGTATGATGTTAGATACTATATTGCTTGTTGTAGAGGCAATTGTACTGCTTGTATAGATGTGTCAGACAACAAATATTAAGGAAACATTCTCATAATATTTTCATATCTCTTAACATTCTTTTGATCTAATATGAAACTTCTGAATAAAGTTATGAACTTTAATTATTTGTATAGAAAAAAAAGAGCACAACATAGTAGATAATAGAATATTATTTTGTACATGTGTTAAAATGTTAAACGTTCTTAAACATTTAGGCATGATATATATATATTAGTGTTTAGACAAAGTCTGGATTGGAGTAATGTTTAACGTATATAATAGCCTTTACGCATATAGGTTTGGCATGTTTATATTAGATGGTTGATTTGATATACATTATTTCGTTAGAAAGTTATATTAAACTTCAAAATAATGTTTATCTAAACGAAGTTGTATTGACGTACAATTTAAATACTTTTTTTTTCTTTTATTTTTTCTTTTATATTTTAAAACATCTTTTAAAAATAAAATTACGAGAGAGTTTCATACTTCAAAACAAATAATACTACAAACAATACCATAAATGTTGTAAAGTAACACAGACCTTAACCATGTTACTTGGATGAATTTGAAATAAAAACAATTTATTACAAAGTATTTGAATCAAACATAATCAAATATATAAATGAAGGAACTGGTAACTTTATATTTTAACTAAATTTTATAAATGACAAGTAAAAGTTAAAATAATTTATTAAATTTTTACAAAATATAAAAGTAAATAAAGTAAAATAATTGATTGCACTATCTTCTCACTTCAAAAAAAATAAAAAAAATTGTTCACAGTTGTGTTTTATTAAGGATTTTTTAATGCTACGAAAACCCCTGTTAGTAAAAACATAGTGTGTGTATGGCACTTAGAACCAAATATGCAAGAATCTGTTTTGGGAAATTTTCATTTTCATTCAAACGAGTACTTCAGAGTACGACCAATATGTTTTGAACAATGATTATGTTTCAATATTTTTCTGTACCAATCCTTGTACAAATAATCATGAACCGTCCATTAAACCGAATCCAGTAAAAAACCTAATGAACCAACCCATACCAAATAGTCGTTCCTCTAGGACAAACCTACTTATTTAGTGCCAATTGATTCGATTTGGTTAAGTTTAATCACTATTTAGTTAACTAATTTCCACTAAGAGCAAAAAGATGGAAATCACTATTTATTATAAATACATGCACCAAAAACCTTGATTTCTACCAAACTATTACTTTTCTTTTCTTTTTCAAACTGTCAATATTAATAACAAATTAATTAGATACAGTTATACTTATACAAGTTCGTACGATGTCCTTTGTACTAAATAGGATAAGTGAAAAAATATACTGGAATTCACCTTTCTCAGATCGGTAGCACAGTAATAAAATAATTTAAAATTACCATTGAAACAATATTGTAATTCTAAACATTGTAAATCTAATGTTTCTCTCTCTTCTTCTTCCTCTCAAAATGGAGAACGAAGGTACAATGGAGGTGCAGTTTAGTAGCAACAGTAATGGTTGTAGTAAACACTATTTTACTAGTACTTGTGTTGATGCGAATGAAGGAACCAAATTGATGATATTTTTAAAATTGAGGACTTAAATATTATGGAGACCAAATGAATAATTTATAAAAATGCAAGGATCCAAAAAGTAATTTAGTTTTTTTAGAAATTTTCATATTGTATAGATTTTTTTATCTATCTTAGTTCAATAATAGGATGGATATTAACTGTTTCTAGGTCTATAAAAATACCTATACACCATCTCAATAGAAAAAATATATTTATAATTGATGAATTGAAATCATTTAATTATACTTTTTGTGACATAATTTTGGTAAAATGATAAAAATGGAAGGAAGAAAATAATGTTCTATACAAAAAACAATGCATATCCATCCAAATAAGGTAAATAGTTACATGGTATCTACAAATTAGTAGTGTAGTTTTGGACAAATATTCAGCATTTAAACTCTTGATTATTCATTCGATTTGATTTTTACCCACATAAACTACCGTTGTTCCATTTCTAGAATTCCCGTAAAACATGGACCTTTTTTCATACCACACCTATCTAGCTATAGTCATATATAATCATGATCAAAAAGGTTCTCCAGTGACTTCGTTTTTCTGTTTCGAACTTTCCCTGTCTCCTTCAACAACTCCTCCAACCTTCTCTTCTCATCAGCAACATCAGGATTTGCAGTCCCAAGCTTTTCTTCCCTCATTACCACAATGTTTTCAAGAATTTCAATTGCCTCATCCAGCCTGAAATCAATTGTCACACAACTACATCAGTGTTCATGATTTGATTATGCTTCCTAGTAATATACAATACCAAACATTCGCATAAACTATGGTAATCAAAGAAGATTTTAGATTTTAACAGTATAATAACCAAAAAAGAAAAGGAAGTGAGTGTGTGGATATACCTTCCAATTGCATCATATGTTCCAGCAAGATTGCCACATACTCCAAGTGTCTCAGTGTGATAGAGTCCATTCTCTTGTTCCAAAATGGCCCTTGCTTCTTCAAATAATGCTGCAGCTTCATTCAGGGAATGGAGTTGCACACAAGCAAGTCCCATTTGATTAAGAACAGTACCAAAGAAGGCTGATTTCTTTCCTCCAGTAGCACGAAGCTTGGACACGGCATTCTTGAGACAGTTATAAGATTCAGTGTAGTTCTTCAACACAAAGTACATGACCCCCATCTGAGCTTCGATTCCTGCTATGGTGTTTATCTGACCAGAGACATCATTAAGTATGGTTAGTGCCTTGTGAAGTAATTTAAGTGCCTCTTCTAGCTCATTCATCGACTCGTAGATGGCTGATACATTCATAAAACCGTTAGCAGTCTCCTCTGGAGGGACCCCAGGCATGGGATTCTCATAGATTTTAAGTGCCTCCTCACAGTATAATTTTGACTCTCTAATCTTCCATGTTCTGCTATACAAGTCAGCCAGACGTACAAAAACTGACCCCACAGCAGGATGGTTCTCACCTTTGTGGATCTTGAAAACTTTCAATGCTCTCTGATATGCAAAGATGGCCTCATCATATCTAGCCAATGATAAGTACGTGTCTCCAATGTTGCAGTCAACAAATGCCACTTCCACTTCTTGGCCATTTGCTACCATTGCCATGCTGGCCAACACAAGATGCTCCAGGGCTGCTTCGTGTTTACCATCTGCTTCACATATAAGGCCCATCAGCCTCCTATCGGCTGCCTCTTCAAGAGATGAGGGTGAACCATTTGCTCTGTGGATATCAAGGGCAATTTGGCACATCCTCTCCGCCTCCTCAAATTGCAAGGCTTGAAAGTTAGCCTCAGCCACATACCTACACGTTTCGCCAACTCTTGGGTCTGTTTCTCCCAAAACCTTCCTTTGCAATTCTAACCCTTCGGTGTAGCACTTAATTGACTTCTCCAGCTGGCCCGACATAGCATAAATGTCTCCTAGATGCATGTGCCCAGCAAATTTAGCAATGGCGTGCTGTTGGCCTTCCTCAATAACAGGAATCTCTATTGAGCGCTCTACTAGCGAAATTGCTTCATTTAAATTGCCCAAAGTGCAATGTATTACTGCAGTAACATGCAAACACATGGCCATATCCAAATTTGGTTTCCCATAAGCAGCAGTTCTCTCAAATAATTTCTTTGCTTGAAGGGCTAATTCAAGAGCTCTGGTCGGATTATTTCCAGATGAAATTATGTCCCTTGCTTGGTTTAGTAAAGCTTGTCCCAGTTCAGGCTTATTCAATGCTGCTCCAGAGGAAATATCAATCTGACCTTGTGACAGTGATCTTCCACCGGTAGTTTTTCTCACACGGTGAACACCTGTGTTCTGTTTTCTCAAAGGGCTGTCATTCTTCCTATCAATAGGAGGTTTTGCAGTAGGGCTTTTTGCTATTGGTGATCTTGACTTTGATGGGGTTTCTGGGAAGAATTGTGATTGTGATACTTTCTTTGGTTTTTGTGAAACAACACAGCTTAAAGTTCTTGTTTGAGTCTCACCCACCTTGTCTTGCTTCTTATCATTGGACGAACTACTCATTGTGGAAGGAGCTTCGCTGCTAGGATTCCCTTGTTTCTTTTCCTCCACTTCATCTTTCAGTATCTCCACCTTTCCCTTCTGCCCTCCAAATAGATAGAACAATTTTGAATAGGATCCAGACTCACTGCCATTGTATCCAAAAAATCGCCTTGAGGATGATTGATCAGAGCTCTGCATGTCACAAGCATTTCCATGAAGCCGTTGAATTGCGGGACTGTCAACCACCCTCTCAACATTGAAAGTTGGACCAATACTTTGGCGTCTTTGTTGGCTCAAGGAACTCCTTGGAGTTGAGGTTCCGTTAAAGGGTGAAGTGTAACCAAACCTATTCATTACATTTACTCCCCTTTCATCGTTAACTCCCATATTTGATTCCTTAGGAACCAGAATCACTGGGACAAGCAATATGAATGAACCCTTATTCATGTACAAAAAAAGCAGACATCATCAATAAAAAGCAAACGTTATAACCGGAAGTCATGCAAAGCAATAAAGAACGCACTTGAAGCCATGTCAAAGAGAAAGGAAATCCTAACGACAAGACCAAAGAGATGGTACAATATATTGATGTGTAAAGAACATGGTTATCATGTTATCATGCAAAGGAAATGCATGAAACTAATGTTATTGGAAACAATGACCAGATTCCCATTTCATAACTAAAATAATTCTGACATACATAATAACCAAGCTGTAAGGATTAATTATAAAAACACAACGAACATAATGAATGATGCAGCAGCAGAATGCAGAATGAAATTAAAAAAGGTAAGAAAAGCAAGATAAAAGGAATATATATGTTCCATTTTCTGAGGGTATAGAAAAATGGAAGCTATACCTTATAAGAATGGGGGCGAAAACAATGAAAGGGTATAATTATATACCCTCAGAATTGTTAAAATTGCAATTCTTTGGGTAAAAATGAAACGTAAACTGTAAAAAGAAGAGAAAAAGGTTTGAGTTTTTGAATAAGAAGAGTTGAAGGGAGAAAAGGGTTTTGGTTTTGCGGAGCTGGAATGGAATGTCAAGACACTTTTTCCCAAACCAGCCAACCGCGCGCAACCGTAACTGTCATTGTTCTTTCTCTTTGTCTTTTTCTCTTCGTTTTCCCACTCTATGATGCCACGTGGCAACCCCGTCTTTTAATCTGGCGTAAGGCGATTGTACCCCTAAAAATCTTACGCAATTGCAATTTTGGTAACTGGACGGAGCAGAGTTTCCTTCGCGTTTACCAGAAAAGGAAAAGGGGCAATTTCAAATATCCAATCAAATTTCATTACCCTCTTTTTCATTAATATCATGTACTCACATCTAAATTCTTATTAAATGCATCTTTTGCATTCACCACTTAAATAAATTAAACCTTTTTAAAGTTTATTTTAATCCTAACTATTTTTTTATATATTTAAACCAATGCATCCTTAGTTATGAAATTTGTTTATTCGCAACTTAATGTGCTTTTCATGTTTTGGTTGAAATATAAATATAAGTCGCCAAAAATCTTATATATATAGATGGAGTGGAGAGATACAACTATAGATAGATAGAAAAGCATACAATTAAAAGAAATATAATAACATTAGTCATTAATATTTACATAGTTTGGGATATAATGAAATGAAACAAAAGACAGTTCAGGATTTTTAAATGGGATTATAATGTAATTATAACAGTTACTATTTTCTTTACTACACAGAATAAAATAGAAAATTTTCTATTTCTATTATAGAGATTTTTTTTGGGCTACATTTATAGAGTATTTAAATAAAGACAAATTTAATTTTTTTTTCATCGTTTTGTCATTACACTTAACTCACAGTTACATAACTAATACAGTTTATTAATTGATAGAGCATCAAAGGTGACACATGAATATTGTTAATTTTCTCAATTGAAGCATAAAAATTTATATGTAAAACTGACATTGGTTGATTATTTGTTCATTCTTAGAAACAAAAGAAGACATTGACAGAATTTGATCAAAACGCAGCAAGAGTTGGTGTATAGGCCTCAGAAAAATAAATAAGCCATTGGGCCTAATAAGGGTAGTAGATCCACTCGAATTGGACACATGGTCTTGAGAGGGGTCCCTTTTCCCAATTCAGATTTTCATTCCTCATTTCCCTTTTCTCTCTAAAAAGAACCCTTGTGCCCCAATCAGAATTTTCTCTGACTTCTCTCTAGGGTTCCAGCAAATTCCACCGATTGAATCCTAAATTAGTGGTGTTTCCTTGTTCCTGGAGTCAAGAGGTACGAAACCATCCGATTGGTTTCTTGTTTCGTCAGGTAAGAAAATTTCCCCTTTTCTTCTTTACTGTTCTTAACCTAGGGTAACCAATTTTTCTGGTTGCATGTACTTTCCACGTTTCACTTTTCTGTCCATTATGTTCCAGCTCTAAAAAGTTTATTCTATCAGGTGATTTATATGTTTTGTCCAGTGAGCGCAGTGTCAAGGTTTGATTTTGATTGGGGGCATTCTTTGAATTTTGATTTTTAGCTTTCCAGGTAAGGGGAACTAGTTATATTTCTTTGAATTATTTATATATTCTGTATGTATGGTGAATTTTATTTTGGTGTGTTGTTTTGGAAAATGATGAAAAATTAGTATGCTTAATCTATGATGGCTTGTCAAGTAGCGATTTTATTGAATTAAATGGTTGTAGATTGGACTGTTATGAGTTGCTTGGGAGTAGAAAATTCTATTCTAGTACTGTTAAAAGGGGAATCAATTTCTGGGATAGTGCTTTATGGGGTAGTTCATGGTTGTGTTGATTGGGTTTCATTAAGTATGGAAAAGTAAAAATTTTAGACTGTATAAATGGTGCAAGTTTTAAGAAAGAAGTAGAAAATAAAAGAAAAAAAAATGGGAGAAGGTGGGCCGTGAGAGGAGGGGAGGTTTATGTTTCTGGAGTTGAAAAGAAGAGGAGGAATTTTGGTTTTTTTAAGTGGAGGTGCCACGGAGTTAGGTTTTAGAAAATTTAATATTTGGAAGGCTTTAATGGTTTGGATGTAGACAAAAATGTAATTAAGTTAATATAATATATTATGTAATATATATAAGAAAGAGAGATTTTCGGATCTTAATATTAATATAATATATATATATATATATATATATATATATATATATATATATATATATATATATATAGATAGATAGATAGATA
>NC_028357.1:34858984-34888146 GCF_000741045.1 Vigna radiata var. radiata
TCGCAAAAACTGTTCAAGTTGGTCCTTTTTGGTAACGCGTTAACTTGACTAACGGCAGAGTTGCCAGGTGGGCAATGTCTGATGATGTGGCATTGTTAATTGTTTTAAAAAAAATATATAATTGTGAGGTGTAAATTAATATAATTAGGGTTGGATTAAAAAAGAATTAGGGATAATTATGTGTTAAAAAAATTATTAATTGTAACATGGAATGTAATAAAATTAGGGTTAAATTAAAAGTTGAAATTAGGATAATTTGAGTTAATTAAGTAAACAAATTGTTGGTCAGATATAAATTTTACCCAAATTTACGATTGCAATTGGGATTTTCTGGATTTGCCATTAGGGTTCATCAACCTTCAATCATCGATCTTTTACATACATCAAGCAACTGAAAACGCTTGAACCCTTCCAAATGCAAGCAACAAATTTCATATGCCAGGCACCCTCGCTCTTCTTTAACAAAAACAATTCAAACCAAATATAACCCTCTGCGGAAGATTCGCATGTTCTAATATACAAGAAACTCTCGTAGCTCCAGAAAATAAGCAAGGGAAAGGGTTAAATGCAAATTGATTCAAATTCCTCATCCCATTTCAACGTGAGTACAAAACCCACTAAAAAGATAAAGCTTTCAGGGTTTAAATTTGGGAGGTGCACTGGTCCCGAAGCCTTCCCAAATCCCAAATACAACGACATTCTTCTTATTCTTCTTCTATGAAACAACTATTCTGTTTTGGCACAGAGCATAAGCTTCTTCTTCTTCTTCTAATGACCTTTTCTCCTTCTTCGCTTGGATTCGGGATAAAGAAGAAACCCAAAAATCAGGTATCGTTCTTCTTCTCTTCCCAGCGGGAGTGAACTTTTAAAACTTCTATGGGTCTTACGAAAACTCAGTGTGGTGATTCCAAATTGATCCTCAAGGTGATGAAGCGAGTGAAGAAAGGAAGCAAGACTATTCACACAGGTTAAAATTATATTCCAATCGTAAGCCCAAAAAATCTCAATCCTAATCATCTTGAAGATTGATAAACCCTAATCGCAAGCTCAGTTGCAATTGCAAATTTGGGTAAAATTTGCATCTTACCAACAATCTGTTTACCTAATTTAACCCTAATTTTATTACAATTCCATGTCACAATTAATAATTTTTTTTTAACACATAACAGTGCCAACACAATAAAAATGTTACATATCATCAAATATTTGCCAGCTAGGCAGCTCTGCCATTAACAGAATTAACGCCGTTACCAAAAAGGACCAACTTGAACAGTTTTTGCGAAAGGTAGGACTAAAGTGAACTTTTGAAAAAAGGAGGGACCACTTTGAACAAACCCTCCCAAAAGAAGGACCAAAATATGTATTAAACCTTTATTTTAAAAAAAAAAGTTGGGTTATTGATTAGAAAATGAAGATTGATAAATAATATATTATATTTTATATTATATCTAATGATTATTTTTTTTATTATGATTCTTGTATATTATATAACAATATATAACTTTTATATATATGTATATTAAAATTTTTAAGTGAGCATTAAACTTTTAGTTAGAGTATTTGTTACTTCTGTTAGCAATAACAGTCAGGAGTTGGTACGAAAGGGGAGAATCAAAGAAGGGGTTCTGGTTCCTTTTTGTTTGTTCCTCATTTTATGGTTGATCAAATGATAGTTACTTGGTTTATGGAGCATGGTTTAATATAAGGCCTTGTCTTTAGAACTTTAACATGTGCATTGATTATAATCTAAAGTATGGGAGTTCGAAAGTAAAGAGGTATGATTTCCAGGTTGTTCATNGTATGTTTCAAAGTACATTATAATTCAAGTTAGTAAATGTGATTCAAAGTTTCGGATCTCTTGGTGAGATTCTTAGTGTTTTAAAATGAAAGTAGGGGCTCAGCCTTGGGAGTCATTCTGACGCTTCAATAACTCACTTAGAGAGGTTGAACCATGTGGTGAGAAGTAGCAGGAGGTCCTTAGTTTTGGGGGCTCCCAATATGCCTCAAGGCGCAGAACGGACTAACCTCGTGAGTGTGGCAGGGTGGGGAACCCAAGTTTCATAAGTCACCACGGGTGCAAGACTCGCCATAGCCCGACTCTCATTTTAAAGTCCGAACGAGTCAAGTCTAGAAATTGCATACTTAAGTGATATTTTTGAATCTGTTTGATATAAGTTGTTATTGTATGTTACATGTTTAATATAATTGTATGAATTTATATAATTAGCTCACCCTTGCCTTTGTTGTTTGTGTTTATGTATGTTGTTTGATTCTCTGTTGCGATGATCATCCATTCTTGGATGTGAGCAGAGGAGAATGACGTCTCCGTTGAGAATGCTTTGGAGGAGAACCACAACACTGCTGTTGCTTAGTTCCTTAGGATTTTTTTTAAAACTGTTAAATTTTATTTGAGCTCTGATGTATTTTGACAAACTTTAGTATCTTCTCACGTGTTTTAAATTTCTTCTAAATTTCCTGGATTACTGTAATCCTAACTTAAGTACCTTAACACTCTAATTGTTTTATTATATCATCTATGGTGACGTCTTGATTTTTGTATATATGTATGTTATAAAATAGGAATGTCACAGTTGGACGAGAACAAAAAGATCCTGGAAGATATTTGGTAAATTTAATATTAATCGAACCAAGTTTTCAAATTATTTTTATAAAAGTCAGGAGAAAGCGCAGAGTATCATCAGCATATGAATGATGCAGCATATGAAATCTCCAGAATAAGAAAATAAACTGAAGGGAAATCAAAACAAAAGAAATCCTATGAAAATGGATCAACCATGGGATTTTTAAAATGTAATTTTAGCTTAAAAAAATAACGTGTCTTATATATATGTTTACGTAAAAATTAGAAATAAAATTCCTGGTTTTTGATTGAATAATAAAAACCAGCGTTTATGACAGTTTAAAGAAGAAGAATCCTCTAATATTTGGCAATGAACAGACGTCAAAAAAACAGTGTCCCACTCTTGTGTGTTGGTGACAGATGATGAAGGTTTAATTATTACTATGTAATAACTGAGTCCCCACTCAAGCTTTTTCTGTAAATGTTATATCGTCTTTTGTTCGTCGGTGCCTTCAAAATGTGAGAGCTGCTTCATTCATTCTATATTATCTTCCGATTTTTTCCCCCTCAATCATCATAACGCGTTGGTACAACAATTTTACAGTCATGTGTAGGTTGTTATTTATAAAATAAAGAATTAAGATTTATTTGTCAAATAAATATCAGAACAGAATCTATTTCACAAACTAAAAAAATAAAGAAAAATTAATGACAGCTGTGGGATTTGAACCCACGCCCTTTCGGACCAGAGCCTAAATCTGGCGCCTTAGACCACTCGGCCAAACTGTCTTCACATGAAGAGCTTCATCAATTAAAAGTTATGTATATCAAATTGGAATATAACCAACCCTAAAAAGAGTTCTCATGAATACAAGACATGAAAGAGTAAGAGTAAATTCATTAGAAGTTTGAAGGGGAAATAGAGAGTTTACATTAAATATGTCGCTGCTTTCATAGTAAAATAATCATTAAATTTTAACACAGTGCTAAGAATATGGAAGAGGATTATAGTTATAAATTAAACACATAACATATTTTTGGTTCGTGACATTATTGGAAAGATAATGTTAAGGTTTGGTAGAAGCAGATACATTGGCAGTAGTATTACATTTGGGTAAGCATCTGAGAATAAGATTATTAGGACGTGGTTTGTAAGTGGTTAAAAACTGCGGATCCTCCTCAAGTGCTTCACTATAGCTCTCCAAAATTGCAACTATCTCATCAAAATGTGGTCTTTTATCTGGATTGCTCGACCAGCATCTGTTTATCAGATGACTAAATGCCCGTGGACACTCACATGGTAACGGAGGCCTTTCATTCTGCACCAAATTCAGTTACCACAGACACAAAATAAATAGCCAAAAATATTTCAATGCAGAATCAGTGTGTTGTTTCAAGAGGGTTACCCAAAGGATGTGGTGTGACATGTGAGAAAACAATGAACGTGAAAACCTTACATTGGTCCAAAATATAAGCTGTTGATCGAATCTGTAAATTGATTTTGATGCATGGTGTTGGTGTTCTGTGCATGTGGGTGAAAGGGCAGAGGTGGTACCAATGATTGTCTGTGATAAATTTTGATAGCAGATACCGAATCTTGAATGTTGTAAAGCTTAATATAGAAGTGTCTACCTTTGGGTAATATAATATTGTCGATGAGGTGTCTTGCTTTGATAAGCAAGGGTGTATGGTACGCATGCCACATGCTCTGTAAAGTTCATATCATCATATCCAGAAGGATTCGGGGACATATGAAAAGGTCCCTACTTTAATTACTCATTGAACATCCAAACATGCCATTAATTTCACCTTAATTATTATCACTCCTTATGCAAATAAAAAAAAAAAAAAGTTACATAAGAATAATGTGTTAGTACAGTAACAGACCTTGTGAGTGGCTGCATATGCTGCCTGCTCTGGTGTCATGTTGTCAAATGGGGTCAATCCTGTTAGGAGTTCCCATAGAACTATGGCGAAACTATAGACATCTACTTTTTTGGTGTGACGCTTTTCTTTGATCATTTCAGGTGCCATCCAACGGTATGTTCCAGTGAATCCTTTTGCACTACCAGTCTGAGATTCCAAGCATGAGATCCCAAAATCTGCTACTTTTGCGCACAAATCTTCCCCCAACAGCAGGTTTTCTGATTTGAGATCCCTGTGTAGTATACCCTGAGAATGAAGATATTGCATTCCCCGAGCAATGTCTAACGCTAATTTCAGAACAACGTTGTGAGGAACCGAATGTGGTCCTTCCTGAATCAAGTATTTTCTCAAGGAACCCCCGGCCAAATATTCAGTAATAATGCAGAACACAGGAGGTTTCTTGCAAGCTGCAACAAACTGCATAACCAATACGTATCATCTTTTAATTACTTTCTTTATTACACACATAAAACCTTTTCTTCTCTGTTACAAAGTAACTCTTATATTAGCCTGCCATTCGTGTGATAGGCCACAACGCCACATATCTACTTCAAAGAAAATGAACTCACCTCCTAAAACACCTTTTGCTCGGCACATGCAGTAAAATCATATTTTCTACTAATAATTGATTCAATTTTTCACAAAACTTCAGATGAAGACACGACACCCTCGCTCGGTATTCAAATCACCTGTCCCCATTTATCTGTCTCTTTTTATTTCCCTCCAATTAAAAACTAGCATTTCTACAACAACCACAAAAAAACACACACTAACAACCTGAGAGAAGGTCAATGACGTGTCATTTTTCGATTAGCAAGAAAGAGAAGGAGTACCACTGTACCACCACATCATAGAGTGGTTAGGGGTAGACACGATTTTATATATCTATAACTGCATCTCGCAATACTTGCACCTCTGAACCAGACAAAAGGGTGGTGAGGGAGGGAAATGTTATATATTCTTTTAATCACTGGTAAAGAGAATAATAGTGATGAATGAGGATCAAAGTTATTATGTTCCATGCAGAAATAGAGATAAAGGGTTGAAGAAAGAGAACTCACGGTGATGATATTTGGATGGCGCAAACGAAAGAGCAAATTAACCTCAGAAGTGAATTGCTGCTCAAGCGAAACAGCCAAGTCCTCATCCTCCTCCGGTTGACTCACCAGCTTAATTGCAACGTCCATGTGCTTGTAGATGCCTCTGTAGATCCTGCTATGCCTCCCAGAAGCAAACTTGGACCCAATGAACAACTGAGACAGATCAGCACTCCATTCTTGTTCAGCCTCTCCCTTTATGGCTGCCCCAGAAGAGATCAAATACTTTGACCATGACACTGCTCGCTTATACTCCCCAAGTGATAGCCTTCTGCCTGATCTCACGTTGTTAGAAATTTCTTTAAACCAGTACAAGTTCTTCATCCTTCCCGCTTAACCCTTATGGGAACCCAATGCAGATTCCAAAAGCTAGTCTAAAGTTTTTGTTTTTAGAAATAGCGAGGAATACCCAGTTTGGAGAAACTTGTTTTTCATAGCTTAAACTAATTCCCTACGCTACCTACATTTTGAATCATTATCACGATTTACGCAGGTGGAGAAAAGAAGAAGAAATAAAAAGAAAGCAATGAAAGAAAAGAAAGGAAAAAGGGTGAGGCATGAGGGGGGTTTTAGTGAGAGGGAAGAGAGAGAGGAATTGGAGTGAAAGAAGAGGAAATGGAGATGAAAGATGGTGTTTTTTTTGTTTGGAAACACAGGGACTGACATTAGCATCTACGTTGGTAACGTGCGAAGATATACTTGTGAGGAGACAAACGGGGTCAGGTTGATGATGACCCCTACCTCACCCCTTTCCAATTCTTTTTTCTTTCCACTTTGAACCTGTGTTTCCCACCGCATTATCACCACTGCCATTCATTCGCTAACCTTCAATTTATTTGTCACACTCTTCTCCCCTTCCATTTATTGCTTTCTTTGTTTTCTAGCCACCACCATGTGCTATGTGCCAGCCCTTGCATTTCCATCATTCTCATTCCAAGTACTTCTTTCTTTCTTTCTTTCTTTCTTTTTACCATCATTCATTTCTCTTCACAACCAACCAACCTTACCAATCTCTGCACTTTTATTCAATCTCTTTACTTTCCAAAACCTTTACAGTCATCAACAAACTCACCAATATCAGTCCTAAGAATTCAATCATTTCTTCTCCACGTACTTTACCATATTAGTATGTTTATTTATGTTTTTAAAACCATTAACAGTTTCTTCTTAATTCTTGAGATTCTTTTCTCAAGGGTTAATGGACAGAGCAATTATGACCAAGATAAGAATTTTAAGATTAGGCTGCATAGTAAACATGCAATAAGTCCTTTTTTTTTCAGTCAACAAGTAATAAATAAGACAGAAACTAAAGCAACATTCAAATCGCATGCTTTCGATAAGTAATGTAAACTTTCTTACGAATTTCTTTTCTAACAAATTTCATAATACTAAGTTTTTTGGCAATTCTCATGATATAATAATTTGATAAACTTGCTCACGTAAAGTATTCATTATGATATCATTTCATACTAACCAAGTATTCTTCCCATACTGTTTATAACTGAAAAAAAAAATAAAATTGATGGGTCAATATTTTGTGTAAATAGTTGCTCAAAAAGTTAATCAATCAGTTGAAAATTGAAATGATTTCACAAAAAAAAAATTGCTTAAATTCTCAGAAATAATTAATTAATGCAATTTTCATAATTAAATTGTTAAATCGTAAATTTTCATAAACAATCAATTTTCCATTTATTATGGGAAATTCTTAAGATAATAATATTTTTGATATTTTTTTATAAATAACATAATAGGAAGTTAAATCAGCAAAAAATTAAATAAAATTAATGAATTCAGCGCATGGATTAATTTGGGAGCTTGCTTCATCTTAATTAATGATGAAAGTTTTGCTATTGTTAGTCTCAATTTCTTGAAAATATTGTTGCGAGAGGGAAATAATAACCTCTGCATGAGACTGAGATAAGTGCTTTGACCATTTATATACGATACTAAGATTGATAATTGATGTATAATTATTTAGATACTAACGAGCATTGTACTGAATATGTATTCATCGGTATACATTGATCAAATCACATTAAATCAATCTTGCAAACTGAAATACAATCGATTCGTATTAATTATATTCAGTTAATCATCTTATTAAATTAAACAAGTTAGTAATCAAATTTAACACAATTGAACTGTGATTAGACTTTCTCTAATCATAGACTCATAAAAAAAACTTATAAATACAAATAAAATGTATGGTGGTTAAAATTTTTACAACACATTTGTTATAATATTAATTACTAAATTATTCTGATAATAAACTAACTTAAGTATATCAAAATATTTAGGACTTACACTAACAAGAAAAAATTGAGAAATAGAAATTATTTAAAATGGACACTTGATCTCATATACATGAATATATATATTTATTTATTTGTAATTTTGCTTTTGACATAATGAAATTTTAAAATATGTTTGAAGGGTCTAGTTTTAATGCATTTTGGAAAAAAAGAAATACCATTAATTGATTAAACGTATTTTACACAAATTTTAGAGGCTCTATGTTTCTTCATTCTATGTGAGAGATAATGAGATAAATGAATCTGTTTTATTTAGTTTAAGAACTTCCAAATAAGATTTAACTTTTGATATAGTAATTTTTTTTAAAAAAAAAAGAAAGAAAATGCTAATAACATTTCATTCAAAATCAAATATTGAATACATGTTGGGATAAAATGAAAGACATAGTTATTGACATAAAATCTTAACCTTGCAAGAGAATGACAACACAGTAGAACTTGTCTTCGAAAATAAAACTAACGACGACATCTTGAGAGTGACGACACGTTGGTATGTAACTATGTATGAATCTATATATTAACAATATAATCATAAGTCACACTCCTTAATGTAAAAACTATCCTTTTAAAACATCCATTAAAGTTAACTAATTTGGTTATTTCTGTACATAAAACAGTCATTTATAAAAGATCAATTGTAGTATTATTAAAGTTAATAATTTTATCATATATATGGTAAGACTTAAAATCATATATAATAGATGATAATATGAAAACTTATACTATTAACATATTACAATTAGAATTATATATTTCATTTTATGATTAATTTATTATTAATTTATTGAAGAGTTAGATTTTTAATTCAAGAATTATTTTGAGCTGTAATTTGATTGTATGAATTATTAATTGATTTTGGGATAAGATAGATAGCATTATTAATTGGCATTTGATGGTGTATATTGAGTTGTGGTGATTGGGAAGGAATGGATTTTTGGCAGCGTTGGGGGAAAGTCACAATCTAAAGGAGAGAAAACCTCTCAACCAGTCACTCTGTCTCATTTCTTTATTTCCAGACATAGGGGCATTCTCGTCACTTCCCTCTTTAGGACAACCCGTATACACTTTTCGTCCTCTTCCGTATACACTCCTATTTTTCACTTTACCCAGGGATTTCTATTTTTTATAAAATATCATTTCACAAATAAAATATTTAAAATAAATATTTATTTAAGCCCTGTTAGATAAAGGTTTAATGGGTACCCACAGCCACTCAAATGTCAAACTTAAATTTCATTAACAGTTTTTCCTTCATTTATTTATTTATTTTAAACCAAAATATTCCAAATAATTTTCTTCCTAAGATTTAAATATACTTTTACTATAATTAAGTGATTCAGTTCAATTTGTCGATTAATATTTTAGAACCAATTAAATTTACTTATTTAAATATTATTATATTTATATATTATTTCACTCGTATACTGAGAGATGTACGTACGATAACAAAATCTAGCGTGTCTAAGTTGATTAATGCCTGTAAATTTTTTATAAGAGAATAACAAGTTTAATATACGAATAAGATATACTAGTATTTTTGAAAAAAAACATACTAAAACAAAATATTATGAAAAGGAAATCATATATAAAGATAGATATAGAGGATTTGTGTTGTGTAAAGTATATCGCATGAATTATTTTATGTTTTATTCTAATTTAATTGTCATGAAAAGGAAAAATGATAATGCGTACGTATAAGTAAATTGTTTAATATTATGCATAATGTTGAAATAATAAATATTTAATTACAATTATTTTGATAATAATCTTATTCATCATGACCTTTTTAATTACTTTTTTTTTTAGGATTGTGTTTAAAATCGTCATACATTTTTTTAAAAAGTAATAATGATTTCAACTTTTCAAGTTAATCATTTTTCTTTACGGAATAAAAAATTAAATGATGTTGTCTCTTGGACAAAACTTAATAATGATGTGTCAATTTTATGTGATTACGTGTCAATTTTGATTTTTCTAAAAAAAAGTTGCTTGCCAATTCATTTTCCACCTCCAGAAACGTGAGAGTCACAAACTGTCGTCGTCAACATATCAGACCATTGCTAAGGCTAGCAGCTTCTTCCTAACAACTAGATCACATTTTCCTCCTCTATGTGCAACTGCAATGAAACCAAAAAAACCACCATCATCTTTTGCGCTAGACTTTCGAAAAAACTTAGAAACAAAAACGTGAGCTCCTCCACCAATCTCCTTCTTCGAAACCTTCAAGAAATCTCAGAGACCTAAAGAAACCCAAATCAAGCCTCATCCATAGCCACCGAAAACCTAAGAAACCAAATTCTAGATGAACACTAATCGCAGGACAGGAAACCCTAAATTAAGAAGCCTAATTGCGAGTTCATCGCAAATAAAAAAATGCCCAACCCACTCGCAAAAGTCATCCAATCGGGGTCTTTGATTGTTAAAGCCAGGGTTAAGGAGACTCCAAAGTTAGTACGCAGAAGCTCATCATTTCCACCTGGAGAGACATTTGGAATGAGGCAATTTTATTTGCTGACAGTGAAAGAAGAATTCAACCTTCCCATGAAACATTTTAATTTTTCATTTGAGAACAACAGTTTAGAAGAAAGCGAATAAATATATACATTTGCTAAAAAACATGAAAATAAACGACATCTCGCAAAGGTCGAAGGTTTTTCGCATCAAAATCTAACTTTGTTGGTTCCATCATCACTATGAGTAGAATCACGAAACTGAGTTTTCTTCTGTTACCCAGATAAGTCAAAGGATTTATTCTTTCTCTTATCTTTCATTGTTATCACCAATTGTATCAATTTTTGTACAAGTGCAACGACAACATTTGTATCTGGTCACTTCTCGTTCCAATTGCGTGTTTCTTGTTCAGATTGTGAAGTTAACAAAGTTTAGGCATCTCTTTGTTTGTTTACAATTTTTATTTTATTTTGTTTGTTCAGGTTAGAAGAAAAAGGATCAGGATTGTTCTGTGTTTGTTTGATGAATTATGTTCAATAAGATATTCAGTAAACTCTCTCGGAAGTCATCGAGAGGTCCCTGAACATGATGGAAGTGGAAAAGACCATCATGGCGTTACCACTTCTTTGAAGAACAGTGATTTTGTTAGTGCTTCCCCAGGTGGCTGTGATTTCGAAAGTCTGGCGGAGAAGATGATGGTGGTTGGCCGTAATTGACACGTCATATTACCGCAATTGTGCCACGTATGAGAAAAAAATGGACAACTCATCAAGTTTTGTCCAGGGAGACAACTATACCGTTCAATTTTTGACGCCGTAAGCAAAAAGGATTAACTTGACCTGTTTTTTCAAAAGTTGGGATCATTTATTACTTTTTAAAAAAGGTAGGACCATTTTGAACATAACCTCTTTTCGAGAGACCAAAATAAATATTAAATCTTAAATAAAATAAATAAAACAAGAGAAATATATCTAATGTTATAAAATTATACAATAAAATCGTAAAATTAATGTTTGAATTGGTTTGAAGATGTTAAAATTTACCATTTTAGAAAAAGAAAAACAATATATATATATATATATATATATATATATATATATATATATATATATATATATATATATATATATATATATATATATGACACCATTGTGCATTGCTGGTGAAGGTGACAACTTGATAGAAGTTGATGCATCCTTTAAAACCGTCAGCCCTAGCACTTCACACGCCTTCCCTCTCTCTTTTCAACCATAATCAGTGCATGCATGCATAACAAATTTAATTTAGTTATTAATCTAGTATTTCGATCTGAATTAACTAATAAAAGTATAGCTGAAAATCCAAATATAAATTTAAGTTTCACATTAGATAAAAATAAAAAAATAGAAAATCATATAAAGCTGAATATTCATTAATTAATATTTTAAATTAAGAGTGATATAATTCTTTATATAATTAAACTCAGGTCTTATTAATGTGTTTCTTTAATAAACTTTTCCTTTCTATAATCCTAACAGAAGTTAACTATAATGTTAGTTTTGTAAGATGTTGTACTTGGAATTATCCAATGGAAGCTAAATGTAGGGGTTAATTAAGACAAGTTTTTTCCCTTCACGACTAAAAGAAGGCAATTATCAAAATTTCACAATAAAGGGTTGTTGGTGACAAATCTTTATCTAAGGATCTATTTTGATTTCTTCATATAAATGATACATGGAGACAACTACCACTTCATGTCATTGTTTTTTAATTCTTTCTTCTCTATAATTTCACAAGCAAATTCTACTCAATAAAATTATCCGCATTCAAATATCATATGCTGAAAGGTAAAATAGTAAATATTAAAGTGTGCATGTATATATAAATATTAAAATATGTTTGAAGTGTGCGTTTTGGAAAAAAAAAATTCCATACGATTAAACGTATTTTAAACATAAATTTTAGAGTGAGTATTTCTTCATTCTATGTTTGAGATAAATGAGTCTGTTTTATTTAGTTTAAGAACTTCCAAATAAGATTTAACTTTTGATATAGTAATTTAAAAAAAAAAAAGAAAAAAAGAAAATGCTAATAACATTTCATTCAAAATCAAATATTGAATACATGTTGGGATAAAATGAAAGACATGGTTATTGATGTAAAATCTTGACCTAGCAAGAGAATGACAACACAGTAGAACTTGTCTTCTAAAATAAAACTAACGACGACATTTTGAGAGTGACGACACGTTGGTATGCAACTGGGTGTATGAATCTATATATTAACAATATAATCGTAAGTCACACTCCTTAATGTAAAAACTATCCTTTAAATTATGAGTAATCATCCACTAAAGTTAGCTAATTTGGTTATTTCTGTGAAATAAAACAGTCATTTATTTTCATTTATAAAATATTAATTATAGTATTACTAAAGTTAATAATTTTATCATATATATACATGGGACGACTTAATATCATATATATTAACATATTACAATTAAAATTATATTTTATCTTATGATTAATTTTTTGAAGAGTTAGATTTTTAATTCAAGAATTATTTCAATTGATAGCATTATTATGTACCACAATATGTTCACAATATTTTGACAGCATTTTGTTGAATCATTTGAAATGATTCTTTTTTGTTAAAGTTGTGCACGGTTTGTGATATTCGATTCAAAAAATATTTTTATCATTTTAATTTTGCAAATGTCAGATTCTCTCTACTCTCCACTGTTTTGAGAGTCTCTATTATCTCTCCACTTTCTCTCCAACCTCTCTTGTTTCTCTTTGACGAAGCAACAAAGGTCATCTTATCTGATGAAGTAATTCGGCGAGACTTCGATGAAACAGTGGTAAAATATGATGATTTCGATGATGAGAGCAAGAGATTTTTTATATCCTCTTTCTCCTTTTGCGTTTTTCTTTTTCCTTTTCTTTTTTCCCTTTTTTCTTTTCCATTTTTCATTTAGTCTTTTTCTTTTCCCCTTTACCATTTTGTGTTTTCTGTTTTGTTAATTATTTTTTGGATTATTGTCAGTGAAAAGTGTGGGTGACAACTCCATATAGTTTTATAGAATGCTAATTTTTGTAAATTTTCATGTGGTTGATTCAATTGAATAAATTTTTCATGTAATTATCAAAACAATAGCTAAGTGGAGAGGATTTGAAGTAGAAAAAGCAACACACAGTAGCAATGTTAATATATATGCAATGTTAATATATATGCAGATAATTCCATTCATCAAGGTTCTTGTGTAATACATTAGTGATAAATGTCATTTGAATTCTTCTTTGTCGTCATTGGTGGTTGAAATATTTTGAGTATAAAGCTAGTGTCCAAAGTGATTTCAGTTGATGATTGTGATCATTTATGCAAATAATTGTTTGATTAATTGATCATCCATTCATTTTTAGGCATGTATGAGTGAGTGGTGAGTGAGTAATTAATTACAAGGGCGTGAGATGGGCAAAATGGTCATGAACTTGAACTACCTTGGTTCAAACACCTAATGCAGCTTTTTCCTCCACAATTGAGGGTGACAAACTGTGTTTTGATACACTTTACACCATCAATAATGAGCAATATGTGTTTCGTGCACAATTGAGTGGGGAAAATTATGCTTTGATGCACTTGACACCATTAATGATGAGCAATTTGAGTCATCCATGCAAAAAAATACAAAAAAAAAATCACCCATAGGACACAAAAATAACCTTTAGGAGTCAAGTTCTCCCAGTTGGGGAATCATGTGTGCTAGTAGAATCACATCACACCTTAATTATACTACTATTTTACCTTGAATTATGGACAATTTATAAAGATAAAAAATAAAATAGAATAAAATAAGAAACTTGAAAGTAAACTCATTTAGGAAGCTTAGAAAAATGTAGCTTTTGGAAAATTAACTGCATATAGTACAATGGTCTAAAAATTACGAGTTAGTAGTCATTTGAAATCTCTTTAAGTCTAGATTCAAACAAAATAAGAATAAACTCATTTGGAATTCGGTGGCAAAAGTTATGAACAAAACAACTAGCAAATGTTAGAGTTGGAAGGAATACACAAAATGTTAACTTTAAGGAATTAATTGTACCTACTCAGATGTTCAAAAATTACAAATTAGTAGTCATTGGAAAGCTTTTTGAGTCTATTTTCTAATAAAAAAAGAATTGCATCATTTGGAGGTATGTGGGAAAAGTTATGATTAAAATAGTCAGTCAAGGTCAAAGTTGACAACATATTATCTTATACGTATATCTTTCCCTCTTTTTCAAAGATTTATTATTTATTAAAAATGCCTTTTAAAATTTGTGCGTTGTAACAACATTAGACGACATATCTCTTAATTAAAAAATGAAAATTTTCCTGTGACACTCTAAGAAAAGGTGTTACAACAATGGTCATGCACCTCACCCTAATTGGAGAAAACCACCTAAATGGATTTTTTTTTTTTTTTTAAATCAATGGCCTAACCTCATCATTGGTGCAGGGAACACACCCAATAACATCGAACTCATTTAGCCATCTCAAAAAATGGAAAAATTCAACAAAAACAGAGCAAAAATCATTATGGGGAGTGTTGTTGTTCTAGTTGGGAAGGGGAACACACCCAATAGCATTGAACTCATTCAGCCATCTCAACTGGGGAATCACGTTGAACTTTTTGTACAAATGTCTCCCAAGCCTCTGGTAATCGATTACATGACCCCTATAATCTATTACCAGGGCATGACATGGGCACCAATATTCAGGGACTTAACTTGACTTGGTGCAACCACCTAAATGGGCATTTCTCTCAACAATTGAACTACTGATGTTGTTCATTGGTTAAGTAAACACTGCCCATGACCAATAAACTCAATCATCCATTCGGAAAGTGGAAAAGGTTACCCAAAAACACAGACAAAGTAGATCAAAATTGAAATTTTATTCATATAATATCTGATAAGTACATATTATTCAATATATATAATAATAATCTTTTGTATACTAAAACATGTATAAGTCTCCTACAATGAAAATCTATACACATTTAATTAAAATACGATTGAAAACCTATAATAATTCTAAGTCTTGCAATACTTGTTCTCTTCAGAGTGCTACCAACCTTGATATATTGTGAAAAGCCTAAATCTTAGACAAATGACACACCTTTACTCGTTGATGGAGAACGGATCATAGATTGAGACATAGAATACAACATTGGAGGAGGTCAAAATCGCAAGAGGAAGAGAAGAAGAAAATGGCTCCAATAAAAATAGAGATAGTAAGAAAGGGGGAAATGCCGAAAGAAAAGAATGAGAACCATGTGTTAGTTTTAAGAGGAAACAGAGTACATGCATGAAACAGAATACTTCTGTATTATTGAATTGTCAAATGAAGGGAAACGTTACATTATTTAAACACGTAAAAATAACTCCCCACTAACACTCTCATCCTAATTTTTAGTCTACCGGTGCACTCCATAATTAAAATAACTGAATCCCCTAAAAATAGGAAACAACCTTTGACTCAATTTANTTTAAAAATAAAAGCTCTTAAAGCATTTCCTTAACACTCCTCCTTGCTTTAAGAGCTGCAAACACCAAGTCTTGACCTTAAAAATTCAAACTTGCAAGTAGGCAATGGTTTAGTAAGAATATTTGCAACTTGATCTTCTGTTTTACAGTAAATAAGAGTCACATCTCCATGTTTCTGTACTTCCCTTAAAAAGAATAACTTGATGTTAAAATGTTTAGTCTTTCCATGAAAAACGGGATTGTGAGAGATAGCAATTGCAGCTTGATTGTCCACAAGAATCTCTGTACTTTCCTGCTGCTCTAGATTAAGATCAATTAAAATCTTCCTCAGCCACAAAGCTTGATTAACAGCACCTGTTGCAGCAATAAACTCTGCCTCANCAGTGGATTGAGCCACTGTNTCTTGTTTCTTTGAGTTCCACGAAAAAACAGCAGATCCAATAGTGAAACAGTGACCTGAAGTGCTCCTCATATCATCAACAGAGCCTCCCCAATCACTGTCAGAGAAACCAACTAGCTTGAACTCTTTGCTCCTTGTAAATTNAACACCAAAACCACTTGTTCCTTTGACATAACGAATCACNCTCTTTGCAGCCTTGAGATGAAGTTCACTNGCACAATGCATAAATCTAGATACAATATTTACGGCATTCAAAATGTCAGGACGAGTTGCTGTAAGATACATCAAACAACCAATCAGACTTCTAAAATACCNTTCATCAACTTTATCAGTACCATCTTCCTTGCACAACTTCTCCTTTTGATTCATAGGAGTATTTGTCTCTTTGCAATTCTCCATTCTGAATTTTTTTAGAATTTCCTTTGCATATTTCTTTTGACAAATGAAGACCTGGTCTTTTTCTTGATTGATCTCCATCCCAAGAAAATAAGTCATCAAACCAAGATCAGTCATTTCAAAAGCCTGCATCATATCTAGTTTAAACTCATCAATCATTTTTGCNCTGCTCCCAGTAATTAAAAGGTCATCCACATAAAGAGAAACAACAAGAATCTCATTGCTATTGTGTATAACATAGAGTGTGGATTCTGAAAGACTTCTTTCAAAGCCAAGGCCAAGCAAATAATCATCTATTCGACTATACCAAGCTCTTGGGGCCTGTTTTAGGCCATATAGAGCTTTGTGTAAATGATAGACTTTGTCTTCTTTGCCTTTCACAACGAAACCTTCGGGTTGCTCAACATAAATTTNTTCTTCAAGGATTCCATTAAGAAATGCTGATTTGACATCCATTTGATGCACTTTCCAGCCAAGTTGTGCAGAGATAGCAAGAAGTAACCTGATTGTATCAAGTCTAGCAACTGGTGCAAATGTGTCAGAATAATNAACACCAAAAATTTGTGCATACCCCTTAACTANAAGCCTTGCTTTATGCTTATTGATTGAACCATCANCATTTAACTTGGTTCTAAATACCCATTTTACCCCAATTACCTTTCTGCNTTGGGGTTTGTCAACNAGNTCCCATGTTTTGTTCTTCTCAATCATAGACAACTCCTCCTTCATTGCANCCATCCAATTTTGATCTTTCTCTGCTGCTCCAAAATCTGCAGGTTCACAAACAGCAACGTTGCACCTCTCATAAATATCAGAGAGTGATCTAGTACCTCTTAGAGGAGCATCATCNACCAATTCATTTTGCCAGCTTTCATCTTCGTTTTGCTCTCTGTCTGAAGCTGAAAACTTGAAGTTCACATTTGTAGAGGCNAGATCTATCTTCTTTGCATCATCCCAATTCCATTCTTCATCTTCCATAAAGTGAACATCCCTGCTAATAACCATTTTTCCAGTTTGCGGTTNAAAGATTTTATAAGCTTTGCTAACTATGCTGTAGCCTATAAAAATTCCCGCTACTGCTCTTTTATCTAGCTTATCTCGCTTGCGCTGCGGAACATGAGTGAAGCACAAACAACCAAATATTTTAAGAAATTTCAGAGATGGTTTGTAACCATACCAGACCTCAAATGGTGTTTGATCCTTCAACGCCTTTGTGGGAAGTCTATTTTGAAGAAAAACAGCCGTACCTGCTGCCTCTGCCCAGAATGTTTTTGGTAAATTCTTCTCATACANCATGCATCTTGTCATCTCCAGGATATATCTATTTCTCCTCTCACTAACCCCATTTTGTTGTGGGGTATAAGGAGCAGTAAGTTGATGTTCAATGCCAGAATCTTCACAAAATTGATTAAACTTTTCAGATGTGTACTCCTTGCCATTGTCTGACCTCAAGTTTTGAATTTTGAGACCAGTTTCATTCTCAACTTTGACTTTGAATTTCCAAAATATTTGAGCTACCTCTGATTTGTATTNGAAGAAAAAAATCCAACACATCCTGGTGAAGTCATCAACAAATATAATATAATAAATATTACCTTTTAATGAAGGTGTTCTTTGAGGACCTGCAACATCTGTGTGAATTAATTGCAGTTTCCTTGATGCTCTCCAAGTTACCTTTGGAAAAGCTTTTCGATTTTGTTTGCCAAATTGACAAGCTCTNCAATTAGAAATTNGATCCTCAAGCTCAGGAACATCAACTGCCAACCTTTTTTCACTCAACTGCAGNAGCCCTTTATNATGATAATGTCCAAGCCTTTTGTGCCATATTTCTGTCACGTTTTCTTTGAGTGAGAAAGCAGCTTGCTCCTCCTCCAATGGATTTAGAGCAAAACTTTTCCCTTTCATTTTTACCTTGAACATATCTTGANCAGCTGCATCTTTAATCAAACAATTTTTGTCTTCAAAAACAACTNTAAATCCTTTTTCAATCANTTGACCAACACTTAANAAATTCTGGTCAATTTCAGGAACAAAAAGAACATCTGGAATAAATTTTGTGCCTGCACAGCTTGTAATTGCAACTGTCCCCTTTCCTCTGACTGAGATATAATCACCATTGCCTATTCTGACTTTGGTNACATCAGTTGGCCTCATATCTTTAAAGAGTGCTTTGTCAAACGTCATGTGGTTAGTACAACCACTATCAATTAGCCAAGATTNGCTTGAAGCATTGGTTGAAAAACAAGTTGCAACAAAAAGTTGATCTTCCTCCTCTTCATTTGCCATTTGAGCATCTTCTCCCTGCTGCTGATTTTGGNTTTTGCATATGACAGCTTCATGCCCAAGTTGATTGCACTTGGTGCATTTAGCGTCAGGCCTTCTCCAACACTTGAATGGAGGATGACCCATCTTGTTGCAATGCTTGCAAGGAGGATACTTTCCCTTGCTGTTTGGGTGTTGGTTCCNTTTTTTGTTTTTCCAACTGTCTTCATGTTTAGCAGGNAAGGCTTCCTCAACAAAGCCTTGTTCTCTCATAGCCCTTCGTTGTTCTTGTGCCTGCAAGGAATTCAGCAACTCTGCCAAGGTGATCTTTGAAAAATCCTTAGTGTTTTCTAAGGTGGTTATNGTAGCTTCAAATCTTTCAGGTACGGTAACCAGAATTTTCTCAACAATACNAGAGTCCTTAAATTTAGAACCAAGCAATCTTATTTTGTTTGCTATGTTCAGAAGCCTCTCAGAGTACTCTTTGATAGTTTCAGATTCCTTCATCTTTTGCAATTCAAAGTCTCTAATGAGATTCAACACCTGCATGCCTTTGATTCGATCATCTCCATCATATTCTTCTTTGAGATAATCCCATATGGCTTTGGCTGACTTTAGAGTCATAATTCGAGTGAAAATTGTTGGTGAAACTGCAGCAAAGAGGCATGNCTTTGCCTTAGCTTTTTTTGTTTTTCCGTCTTTGTGATTCTTGATTTGAGCTAAAGTTGGATTGCCAGGTAGCACAGGAATTTCATAATCCTCTTCAATTGCTTCCCATAAATCCAGAGCTTCTAGATAGGCTTGCATTCGTACNGCCCAAATTTGATAATTTTCACCATTGAAGACGGGTGGTGCCATTGCTGAAAAACTTGAATCTCCTTCCATGCTTTCAGATTTTTCTCACAGGTCCCTCAAGAAGAAGAAGGCTCTTGATACCAGTTGTTAGTTTTAAGAGGAAACAGAGTACGTGCATGAAACAGAATACTTCTGTATTATTGAATTGTCAAATGAAGGGAAACGTTACATTATTTAAACACGTAAAAATAACTCCCCACTAACACTCTCATCCTAATTTTTAGTCTACCGGTGCACTCCATAATTAAAATAACTGAATCCCCTAAAAATAGGAAACAACCTTTGACTCAATTTAATTTAAAAATAAAAGCTCTTAAAGTATTTCCTTAACACCATGCTTATTAAACCAACTTTGCCGACGATAAAGAGAGAAAGAACGAGACAAAGAGAGTGAAAATTTCAATGAAGAGATAATGAGAGCAATGATGGAGAGAGAGTGAGAGGAACTGTGGTATTCGCAAAAGGAAAGAAGATGCAAAGCACGTAGAAGTTTTCTTAAATAAAATCACAAAACCTCTTTTATCTTCCTAAAATGTTCTCAATAATACATTATACCGTTTAAAAAAAAAAACTTTCAAAATAATCAAGCAATACGTGTCACGTGACATGGTAAAAAAGTTAACAAAAAATTGATTGTTAAAAAGAACATTTTTCTGATTATTATTTGGCAATTGATGGTGTATGTTGAGTTGAGGTGATTGGGAAGGAGGGGATTTTTGGCAGCGTTGGGGGAAAGTCACAATGTAAAAGAGAGAAAACCTCTCAACCAGTCACTCTGTCTCACTCCTCTTCACTCACCAACCTTCCTTCTTTATTTGGAGACATAGGGGCATTCTCGTCACTTTCCTCTTTCGGATAACCCGTATACACTTTTCGTCCTCTTCTATTTATCATATTTTGACACCAATTTTTGACACTATTTTGACAGTGCACATGTGTCAAAATGTGGTTGAACGATTTCAAATTAAAAAAAGAAAAACTTTGGTTTTTTTCTTCCAAATATGTCCTTGTTTCAGATTTTTTAATTTGAAATCGTCCAACCACGTTTTGACACGTGTGCAGTGTTAAAATAGTGTCAAAAATTAGTGTCAAAATATCATTTTCCTTATCACTATACCCTTCTTATTTCATCACGGATTTTTATTTTCTATAAAATATCATTTCACAAAAATATATTTAAAATAAATATTTATTTAAGCCCTTTATAAGATAAAGATTTAATGCAGTACCACGGAACAGTACTCCAGAAGATAAAAAAATATTATGTATTTATGATATTGGCTTTCTTTTTAATTATAAAAAGAAAACATCAACTGGACCGGAACAATTAATGTCATGAGAACAAGTTGGATCTGATTTTAAAAGAAATTTAAAGGCCAAAAAAAAACATCAAATGTTCTGCTAATCTACAAATCAACATAGCCAAAACTACTATTGAATCTTTTTTTATAATTATTCACGATTAAATACTTAATAAAATAGTACTAATAATTTAAGGTTAAATACATTTAGTGGTCCCTATTTTTACTGGTTTTCTTCAATTAGGTCCCGTTTTTTAAAAATTATCAATTTAGTCCCTAAATTTGAAAAATCAAACCAATCAAGGACATTCCGTTAACTTTCCTGGACATCATTAAATATAGACCAATGTTTCCTTTTTTCGCTTAAGCTAAAAGGACAGGTTCCAGTTTTGAAAGATCTCGCCCAGGCTAGCCAAGTTTCTCCCCAAAGTGGCCCCACCCAGGGATCTTCTTTTCCATACATGAGGCAGATTGGCACATTGTTTCCTCGACATCTAAAATGCAGAAACCATGAAAATCCTTCGTGAATTCATGCATATCTCGTACAGGTTTGAATGAAGGCTAGTGTTTTAGTACAGAGAGCTTGTAATATATACCTGGACAATTTTCACTGAAGGATAGTTCTCCCTGAGGAGCAAACATTATTGAGGCAAATGATGCAGCTGCAGCTGGATGCCTTGTGGTTTCAACTATATGTGAAAAAACGTTATCTACGTTTGTGGAGTGATCTGCATAAACCTGACTAAGTACCTCCACAATGCTTTTAGGATCATGTATGGAAAAGAAGATCCTTGGGTGGGGCCACTTTGCGCGAAACTTGACTAGCCTAGGCGAGATCTTTCAAAACTGGAACCTGTCCTTTTAGCTTAAGCGAAAATTTTTAGCTTAAGCGAAAAAAAAAAACACTGGTCTATATTTAACGCCGTCCAGGGAAGTTAACAGAATGTCCTTGATTGGTTTGATTTTTCAAATTCAAAGACTAAATTGATCATTTTTAAAAAACAGAAACCTAATTGAAGAAAACCAATAAAAATAGGGACCAGTAAATGTATTTAACCATAATTTAAACTACTACTAGTTTACTGAGCTTAGTGATACAGACTCGATTTTAGAAACATTATTCACAGAGCACAACATTAATCATTTTGCTAAACAATACGTATTACTATCGTTTAAATTTTTGTTCTGCTTATTAACTTGCTAGCATTTGAAAATAATGTGTGTAATAATAGAGAATGTAATTTACATGTTTAGTGATTATACTATTTTTTTTTTATATAAATATCACTTTATCATATATTCACATCTACTAATAATATTTGATAATAAGATAAATTATTATTGACTGTAATAAAAGTACTTTTAAGAAGTTGATCAATGGTACCCACAGCCAGTGCAATGTCATACTTAAATTTGACTAACAGTTTTTTCTTCTCTGCAACTAAATCTAATTATGAGTTAATGCGTGAATAAATATATTCTTAATAATATAATGTGTTGACTTAATTTTTTTCTTTGTATGAATAATATATATACCTAATTTTAGTTCCTTAGTTTTCTTTCCTTAATTAAATCTCTATCTCATTCTCTTTTCAATATTTTTTTTGTCAAGTTTTGTCTATTCCTAAAATTAAAAACATGTATGTTTGGTATTAGAGTTGTTCAATCTCACTTATTATAAATTCAAGTCAAATTGAATTATAGAAAAAAAAATGGAAATTTGGGTATAAATCAAATCAAACTCAGTCCATTAAGAGTTTGATTCACCAGATAAAAAAAATCAAGAAAAAAAGTCTTTCATAATTATACAAAATGGAATCGGAGAAATATATAATCAGTAAATCTTCATCTTCTTCTACTCTCTCCAATTCTACTTCTTCGATTCTTTTTTTTTTTTTTTTAAATTCAAATATTCTGATTCATTTTCTTCCTTCTATTTTAGTTTTTTTCTTTACCACCAATCGGCACATGTATTCCAATCACCCCATGGGCAACACCACCTACTTTTCAACCTACTTGCAGAATTTCAAAAATAATTTTTAAGGCAATTTATTAAAAAATTATATAGATGTTATGAATCCAATCCACAACACTATTTTAACTAAAATCTTGAAATATTATATTTGTTCTAATATAATATTTAACTTTATTAATTTTATCCAATATAAAACTTAAATTCATACTTGATATTCTCAACAAAAATTTATTACTTTTTTTTATTTAAAATTCTTACTTTATTTTAACTTACAACAAAATTTTAAGGTTTTATAATCAATTTTAAATTTAATTACTTTAAGAAAATAGAAATATAAAATTTTACAAAATTTTTTAAAATTTAAATTTTCATAATTGAAAATAAAGTTTTAGTTAGGAGTGATGATTTTTTTTACCAGCTTACTTTTTAATAAAAAAAATCATGAGATATATATATATATATATAATTAAATATTCAAGTAAATGAAAAATGAATGAAATTACTTTAACTGAAAAATAGAAGACATCATACATAAACTAGATTAAATAAAAAAAAAAATCTATCCAACAAAAAATACCAAAAAAAAAGTGTGACAAAATATGAATATAAAGAGTTATATACTGACAAAATACTAATACGAAGAGTTATATAAAAAATGTTGACAAAATATTTATATGGTATTATTCAGAACCAAATTTGATTAAAAAAAATCGATCAAAGAGTTGATAATTACTAAAATTGATTTTTTGTTAAGATTAATATTTTAGAACCAATTAAAATTACTTATTTAAATATTATTACATTTGTATAATATTTTACTCGTATACTGAGAGATGTACGTACGATAAGAAAATCTAGCGTGTCTAAGTTGATTAATGCCTATAAATTTGTGATAAGAGAATAACAAAATATGTTTAATATATGAATAAGTTATACTAGTAGTTTTGAAAACAAAATAAAATGAAATAAAATATTATGAAAAAGGAAATCATAGATATAGAGGATTTGTGTTATGTAAAGTATATCGCATGAATTATTTTATATTTTATTCTAATTTATTTGTCGTTTAAAGAAAAAGAAAATTGATAATACATACGTGTATAAGTAAATTGTTTAACATTATGCATAATGTTGAAAATAATAAATATTTAATTAGAATTATTTTGATAATAATTTTATTCTTCACTGGATAACATTTAATAAAATAAATAAAACAAGACCAAACTAAAGATATAAAATTATACAATAAAATTGTAAAATTAATCCAAAATCAAACTATAAAAATCAGTTTAAATTGGTTTGAACTGTTGTTTACCTTCAAACCACATATCAAACCAAATCCCTATAATTATTAGGTTTGATCTGAGATTATTTTTAATTAAAAACCTAGTGGTCAAACCACTCTTTGGAAACACAAGATGAGTGTTTGAGTTAATTTATCTTACATGAAGATGTTAATAATTTCCATTTTAGAAAAAAAAGATATATATATATATATATATAGAGAGAGAGAGAGAGAGAGAGAGAGAGAGAGAGAGAGAGACTGGAGTCATATCCTACATATATTTTCCATTTATTGTAACATAAAAGGGCAAAATGATCCTACGTTGAGGAATCATGTGATGTTGGTGACACCATGTGTGCATGGCTGGTATGCATGCATAATGAATTAACTAATGAAACTAGTAAGAAATCTAAATATAAGTCTGAGTTTTCTATTAGATAAAAATAAGAAAATAAAATATCATATAAAATTGAATATCCATTAATTAATAATTTTAAAATTTTAAATTAAAAGTGATGTTAATTTTTTATATGATTAGATTTAAATCTTATTCGGGTGGTATCTGTGTGTATCCGAATTTGGGCTTCAAGTTATAGTATAACTAAATTAGTAATTAAAAGTTTAAAGGGTATGTAAATATGTCCTAGACCAATCAAATATTATACTTGAAATGATAGGGTTTCATTTCTTATATCCTAGACCACTCTAATATTGTATTTGAAAGATAGGTTTCATTGTTAAAAAAAAAAAAAAAAACTATGTAGAAATTAACTTAAAACTAGGCATCAAATAAATAGTAAAGTTTATTTTAATTATTTAAACTTAATATACATTTATCTAAAAAATATACAGTAGAACGATAAACACAATAAAATAACATAAAAGATTGTGCTAAGTGATTGCTGCAACTTAATATTAAATTTATTTCTTTTATACATATGTCTATAAAACAAAAGACTGGAAAAGAAATTAATATGGGTAGTCAAAAGGTCTATTAAACCTTGAGAATTAATATCTTATGTAATCTGTGATTGTGATTTTAGATCTTTTGAATGGATTTGTGGGGAGTAATTGAAAAGATTTCATGTTAAATTTTTTAAGGTAAATTTGTTGGAAGTCTCACTTATTTCTACTATCACGCACGAGATGTCTATACCTCGGCGTGAAGGGGTGTGTTGGAAGCCCCACTTCGACTAGAGATAAGGCCAAAGGAGGTGTGTTGGAAGTCTCATTTCGACTAGAAATAAGGCCAAATTATAATATATAAGTGAGGTGCAAACCTCACCTTACAAGCCGGTTTTGTATAAAATTTGGAAAAATTAGAATAGGATTTAATTTATGTAACAAATTAAAAAATTTACTTTCAAATTCATTCTCACTTACCTCCAAATCTATTCAAATAAACAACAACAAAATTTATCATCAAATTCTCTTAATTATTTTCCCCATATCTAATCAAATGAACAAAACCTTAATCTTAATGAATGGTTTTCCACTATTTTCCTTTCTTTAATATGTTTTTATATTTGCTTTTAGTTGTCTTATTTTAAATTTAATGACTTTGTAATTAAGTGTGTGTTTGAATTTTCATTTAAACGCTTCCAATATTAATATATTAAAATTTATTTTTTTTAACACATTGAAATTGTAAAAGTAAATACTCAAGACTAAAATATTCAAGTCTAAATCATATAACAATTTTTCTTTAACTGCCAGCTTTAAATTAAAAAATATATATTTGATCTTTTAAACAAGCTTAATTACGGCAATCAATCTCAAATTTAGTCTTGGACTCAATTTTGTAAGCATAAAACCTAAAATAAATTCAACAGTTACCACTGCCAATTATAAAAAGAAGTAATTAATATATAACAAAAGCACGAATAACATAAAAATAGACTTGTAACTAGAAAGGATTCCCTAAAACATGTGGGTTGAAATTGATACATGAAGTCTTATATTTAATCCTCTTACTAACCATTATTAAGAAAAAAACTTAGAATTATAAAAATTAAATTACATATAAATTCAATCCGAAGTACCATTTATCCTAACCTTTTTTTTATTATTATTTAGTATATTTAAATCTTAAGTGAAAATAGAGTTATTAATGTATTATGTGTATATCTGAATGTCTATATATTATCTGGTACGATAATTGATATACGGTTTGTTAATATTATGCATTTAACTATTTTATTAACTTTAAATAAAGGTAGCTTACTTTTATACTTTTATGAATTGTGACTTTGAATTATCGTGTAATGTGAGAAACTAAGACTAGAAACAATAAATCTTTTCCTAGAGAACAGTAGTATAGATCTTTATCTTATGATGTTTTGAAATACTATGATCTTTCTTTTCTTTTTCTATTTAGGCTGTAACACCCATTTATTATATATTCACTTTCTATGTTTCAAATTTATATATATGTCATATATTTTACTCTTTAAAGTTAGAAAAATTATTAGTGTTCAAACACACACTCACATTATACTAATTGGATTAAATTCATCCATTATTGTTCAACATCCAATAAATGCTCTTATCCATTCATAACATATTAAAATTAATCCAACCAGTTTTTCAAAATTAAATCTTTCTTAAATTTCTTTTTAAAAGGTTTTAAAAACATCATTTTAAATAATGATTTATAATTAAAAGTATTATTTTACTTTTATGTATGAAATAGATATCCATCCATGAAAACAATTAATAAATACATTGACTTGAATTGATTTTTTTATGAAATGGATTAGGTTTTTAATTAACTTTTAATAAATAAAAATAGTTTAATAAATTTATTTTTACTTGTAAAATTGATCTAATCCTTGTTTTTGTGGCTTTAATTTTAACTATTAAGGTGTACTTCTTTTATTGGAATTCCAACTATGAGTTCCCTATTCTGTCAAATATGAATTTTAAACATATTTTGCCATTCTTATATGACAAAATTAACAAGTATGAAATTTCACGAAAAGGAAAAGAACTCCAAAATGTATTTCTTTCAATATGTGGAATGCTTGTTCAAATAAGATTATATGACATGTTTGGATTTGAGTTGGGATTGTTAATGAATAAATTGAATTATATATAATTATTGATAGCGTGTTTGCTCTTTTATCTTTAAAATGTCCTATAAAAACATTTATTATATATATAAATAATACTTTTTCTATATTTATATTTATCTTTTAAATTTATCCTTCAAATATTTTTTAAAATTAAAATAAAAAGGAAAATTTTCTTTAAAATGTTGATATTTATTTTCCAAATTTACCTTTTAAATAAATTTTTTTAATTAAAATAAATATATTTTCAAGCTTATCGTTTTTTAAATTTAAACATTTTTTTAATTTAAAGATTCTTTTAAACTTAAACCACATTTTAATCATAAAAATATTTATAAAATAAATAAAAACATATAATAAAATTATAAAAACTGATTTATTTTTAATTTCATAATTATAATAACAACAATTATTATATTATTTTTTATAATTATAAAAAAGTAAACACAAATCTAGCACTTGTTTTCACTAACGTTAACGCTGTGTTCGTATGAACAGATTTTACTGTTCATGCGGATTTACGAGCAATTAATTCAAAAGTTTTCGTGTTCGTTTGCGGTGAATTGCAGGGATGGAAAAGCGCTGAATTGCGGGATTGCACTGTCCAGACCATCCTCACTATTAGAAGAAGATTTGCGCTGATTTACCCTCAAATGACTGAAATACCCTGTACGATTATTAAAATTACAACCCAATATCTTCAGCCCCCATATTCGATTCTTAAGTTTAAAAACCGATTCCAAGAAGCAACTGAAAAGCAGAAAATCAAAATGCCATGCACTATGCTTTCACGAGTAAACAATGTCGTTGCCCATGATTGTGTGTGCTAAAGTTTTCTGTTCAGAGTGAAGACCAGTGGAGATGACAACCTAAGGTAATGTTTCTCGCACAGTTTTTATGCCGTTGTTGCAGATTGAGGATGTATGGTTCTCGTGAAGACGAAGAGAGGGGACGAGGAAGAAGGCGCTTGCTTGATGATGAGGAGCCAACCCGACGAAGAAGACGAAGCTTGAAGCAAGGTGCAAAGAGGTGTATCCGGTTACAGCCTCGCGTATCCGGATCCAGCTTTGAGAAGATCTGCGAAGGGAGGTGTATCCGGTTACAGGCTCGCGTATCCGGATCCAGCGAAGATTTGCGAAGGGGTTCCAACTTTGAGAAGGATCTGCGAAGATCGCGTCATGCCTTCCTTTTCCACTCTCCGCAGATTCTCTCCGTTCACCCAACGCTTCCGTACGCTGAGTTCTTCCACTTCCCAGTCTTCATCTTCTCCCATTCCTCGTCAGAATCTCAGTTGGGCTTCGGGTTCAGCCATTGCAGGCGTAGCCTCTGCTCTTGCTCTTTTCTATTGTTACAACTCACCCACTTCACCCTTCCATTTTGTTTTCTTGAACAATATCCCTTGCGGTTCTTCACTGTCATTATCTGGAAAATTAACCCTTCCTGAAACTGCTCATGGTTTACTTGTTCGCGGTACTTTTTCATTTTTCCAAATGTTTTCGTTTAATTGTACTGGAAGATTAAACATTCTTTCTGTTTTCTTGCAGATGCCTACCTACAGAGCCAAGGTTTTCTTCTACTATAAGAAAATTCATCTGAATTTGAATGAGATATTTTAAATGAGATATTTTAATTTGAAATTTTGAAATAATAAATTTTAAAAGTTCAAAATAATAAACTTGTAAATAATAATTTTATGAATTTTTTTATTATATGTTTTTTTTAATGGACGACTTAAATTTA